>NC_136526.1:11457308-11629808 GCF_053919585.1 Euprymna scolopes
ACTACAGCAAGCGTTACCGTCGTAACACAGGACTAAAAGCAATGAGAGGAATGATGATGGAACGGCATAAACAATATGACAACAAAAATGAACCGAGTAAGACATCTTTTTTGAATGTTTAAATAAAAAGAAAAATAATAAAAACAACAAAATAAAAATTAAAAAAAAAAAACCAAAACAACAAAAACAAAGTATGCTGATGGTGGTCAATTGGAACATTAATGGCAACAGAAATAACACTGTACAAAGCATCAGACAAAACATTGTCAACCCCCCCCCCAATTTTTTTGTTGTTGTTGTTATAGTCAGCTAACATGCTTCCTAACTTCCAGCGTAGCGCTACTGGAAGTGGTGACAAGACAAATCAGTCCCTTCACTTTTTCTCTCTCGCACCTACATCTTCCCTGTGTATGTACTTTTTTTTTTTTTTTTTTTTTAAATTTGGTAATCATTGAAAACCTTTTTTTTGGTCTTAATTAAGAATTATTAAAATTAGTTTATAATAATATATATATATATATATATAATATATATATATATATATATATATATTATATATATATATATATATATATTAAATTGTAATTCAATGAATTTCAAAAAACTCTCATTGAAATGAAATGAAGTTGTTGAGTTTCATATCAAAGAATTTTTATTATTCTAAGCAAGACAAAGAATGTTTTAGAAAGTTTATCTCCTTAACCTATAGGGTTTCGATGTCTACCATCTCATCAGAGGAGTGAAAATATTAGCAAATAGTTATAAAGGTATGCACCCTATTTGCTAAAGTCAGTGAGACATGGAAAGTCAAAGTGAAAATAATACATTTATCAGAAGTCCTGTAGCAGGAGTATTTGTAGAAAAAGGATATGAATGTTTTTGTTGATCCAACTTGTTTGGTAAAATCCATATTATACGTTCTTTACATCCGTTTGGTAATAGTTTCCAAGTTATATCCTGGGTAATCCGCATAGCTGTGTACATATCCGAATCGGGCAAGTGCTTGTTTAAATTTGTTTATATATATAAACGAAGAATATATATATATATATATATATATTTTTTTTTTTAAAGATATATTGAAAACACTTTGAGCACTTTTTTTTTTTTTTTTTTAAAGAATTATTGACACTACTTTAAAATCTTTTCAAACTATTTTGGGAGTATTATATGTTGGAAACTTTTTTTTATGATGTTTGAAATTTTATTTTGATTTCAATAATTTTTATACTTTCATAAACATATTTATGATATAAATTCAAATAAAAAGCTTATTTTGAAAATCTAATAATTTCATAAACATATTTCTTATAAAATTTCAAATAAAAGAAAAACTTATTTTAAAATTTTGTTATTAAAAGTGCAACTAAAAACTAATTTAATATTATTTATTAATTTTTATCATATACTTTCCAATAATGTCCTTTTCTTATATTTTATTTCAATAAATCGCTTTACAATAAAAATACTGAAGAACAATAAGAGTGAAAGAACTGATTTGCCTTGTCACCGCTTCCAGTAGCAGCCACGCCGGAAGTTAGAAAGTATGTTAGCTGAGTATAACCGATTTCTTTCCTTGAACTACTAGACTTTGGAATTCCCTCCCTGTATCCTGCTTCACAGACCATGACATTGGGTGGGTTTCTACCAGGACTTTGTTTAATTTTCTATTTTATTGAGACTCCAAAGATGTGATCTTCTCAGATGCACCATTTTTTCTCGTTTTAACATAATATTGCTTGTTTTGATTTTTTTTAAAACTAAATAAATGCTTTAAAATAAGTTAAAATATTAAAAACGTATTCAACTAGGTAGAACACTAAATAGTTGCCTTTGGTAACATTTTTAAGTGTAATGTATTTGTTTTTGGATCACTATTTCATTTTGTTGTCTATACTAATAAATTCCTAATGCTAAAATTTAAGTGGAATGTGAAAAAAGGGCATAGCGCTACACTCAAGATTTAAAGTGTCCCTATAGGCATGACCCCTAATTTATGATGGCCTCTCACGTCTTGGGCAATCTGCCTTGTTTTGGATGAATATATAAAAAAAAAAAGTATTTTCTCAAAAAGCATTGGTATGTAAATCGGCACCATTATAGCATCGTCCTGCATACGTTGTTGAGTTTGACGTTACCATTGCAGCACGAGCAGAATGAGCCCATGGCGCTGCGCAGTATTCTGCAGTTGAGTAGCAGAGCTCTAAAGCTGTATGTAAAGTAGTGATCGGACGATTCCAGTATTACCCCCCCCCCCCCCGATTCCGTACCAAATTATCAATTCCGATTCTTTATAAATCTCTAAACATTTAACGTTAAAATTGTTCTTTTGTCTTGACTACCATAAAAACGCATCTTAAATGTGCCGATATTTTCTCAAACGTAAAAACACACTTGCGGGTGGGGGTGGGTTAGTGATCAAGAGATTTTTAGTCTTGCTGCAAGTTTAAAATCAATACTTATTTTATTATTACTACAAGCAGTGGAAGATGTTTCTTAAACCAAAATCAAATAAAAAAGATAGTTTAATGAATCGGTTTAGGCATCGGAAAATAGGCTAAAATTTTTTGATTCCAATACCCCAAAACGTCTTGATTTTTCCGATTCCTGATTAATCATCCCAACACTAATGTAAAGGAACACAACAGATCTGACAGGACTTTAAACTGGTTACAGCCAGTTCCATAGTTTATAATGGGTTTCTCTAGTTCTCTCCCACAGCAAGAACTTAGACACCAGGGTCAGAAAAGTGGGATTGAGAAATCAGCGCCATCAAGGCGGGGGCACTCTGACTTGCAAAAAATGACCAGGCAGCCCCGTCAGTATTCCCGGTGTGGGCGTCTCAGGCTATTAGCAATAAACTAACCCCTTCTTAAAGAGAGAAGGCAATGCCTGGGAGAGTGAACCTCCTAGAACTGCACAGAACTTTACTCTCACCGCAAAATCAACAGGGAACAGATCATTACAGGAATGGTCTAATCGCTGTCGATTTTGGGAAGGATGGAATCTCCTTTCGTAAAAAAAAAAAAAAAAAAAAGAAAATTAGAATAACTAATAAAGTAATGGATACTCTTACAGCTGAACACTCCCATATTTTGGAGATGGAGAAAAATTACGCTGGAGATATTTGTCTACGTTGGGGGATTGCCAACCAACCGGGCTACAACTAGAATCGGTGCCAGACGTAGGAAAAAATCGAAGGCGGTCTATGCAAGCGTTTTCTGTTGCCATTCCCCAAATGATGACCAAATTTAAAATGCCCATCAACCACAGGGATGGGGAGGAGTGAAAAGTCAACTACCATCCACATAAGTGGATGAGACAGCAAAAAAAAAAAAAAGGGGGGGGGGTAGGGTAAGAGAAAGTAAAAGGAAAAAAAGCAACCAGGGTGTGGCATTAAGTGAGAGATCAATTTTCATAGGGATTTGGTTTATTGTTACTGATGGATGCCACCCTAGGCCTCTTTCAGGTCTACGTAAAATTTCCTCTGGGTTAGAGGCTTCTGGAACTGCCAAAGATATTTTGTGCAACAATGCCGGGAGAAAGAGAGGATGAAGAAAGGTAATAGGATTATGATGGCGAGGTTAAGGTTAGAGAACGAGAAATAAGGATACGGTCAAAATAAAGGCGAGAGAGAATTATACATCGTATTAGGAAGATGGATAAAGACAGACAGAAAGTATTAAAGTAAGGCCGTTTGAAAAGAATACAGAAAAAAAGAACGAAGAGAAAAAAAAAAGGGACTTTATTTTACTTTAATGTGTCTTGTTCCTTTTCTTGGGTAAAAAAAAGATCCGTTAGAGCCATGATGGGGAGCGAGGAAATTATGTTGAGACTAAAAAAAAGTAATAAGATTATGACAGAGGGTGAACGAGAGCGGCGGGAGGGGTACTAGTGCACTTATTGATCAGTGCTGAAATAACATTTAGAAAGCCATTCTTAACATGGGGAGAGTTTTGTACCTATTCTGTACTTTAACCTTACATTTTCATAAAAACATAAAACTTTAAACTTGAAAATACTATTTTAAAAAATAGCACGGATCAATAAGTGCATTAGCACTGGAAGGGGTAAGACTAGAGATTAAGAGGGTAAGGCCCAAAATTGAGAGAGAGAGAGAGAGAGAATAAGATTAACCTAGAATAATAAAGAGAGAGAGGGAGAGAAAAAAAAACACAAAGATTAAACCACAATAGACATAAAAATAAGAGGATGCGGCCAGCTGAGAAGAGGACAGAAAAAGAAGGGCAGGACAAGGGGTAAAAAGAGAGAAAGTTGGGGAATGAAGACAGATGGAGAAAGATGCATATTATGAGAGACAAGGAGAGGGAGTGCAAATAATATATGTAAAAGGGGGAGTCAGAATATAAAAAAAAGGGATACAATACAGACGTCTGGAAGGGGATAAAATAAAGTTTTGGTTCTTGTCAACAATTCCCTTAATATAAAAAAAAAAAAAATCTATGACAAAATGAAAATATATTCCAAAAATCATAAATTGATCATGTAGTTTAAAAAAAAAAAAAAAAAAAAAAAAATCAAATTTTATAAGCTTGAAAATAATCTTAAAACAGGGGAGATAATTCAATAATATAAATTTTTATTACTAGCATGAAAACGATTTTCTTTATAAAAATAAAAGGTACTGGTGCATCTTGTGAACCAGGCATATCAGTGTTCGCTTGGCTTTGGTCGAAACAGTCGGATTATGCTGAGCAACAGCTCAGGTTTCGCTGCTATCTGACGTAACATGCTGATCAGCCAATCACCACCCAGCACATCCATAAACACTTATTTTACTATTCACTACAAGCAGTGGAAGATGTTTCTTAAACCAAAATCAAAAAAAGATAATTTAAGGAATTGGTTTGGGTATCGGAAAATAGACTAAAATTTTTCCAATTCCGATTCGCCAAAAAGCTTCGACTTTTCCAATTCCAGATTCCGATTAATCGTTCCCAACACTAATGTAAAAGGAACAACAGATTCGATAGGACTTTAAACTGGTTACGACCAGTTCCATAGTTTGTAATGGGTTTCTTTAGTTTTCTCTCACTGTTGAAGACAAAGGTGAAAGAATTACAATTTTATAATAAAAAAATTTTTTTGACTTTATTTCCTTAAAATTATTTGATTGGCAAAAAATTATTTTGCTTCTTCCAATCTTTTCTTAACAGTTATAGAAAAGAAGGAGAAAAAGGAAAAAAAGGAAAAAGGAAAAAAAGGAAAAAGGAAAAAAAGGAAAAAGGAAAAAAAGGAAAAAGGAAAAAAAGGAAAAAGGAAAAAGGAAAAAAGGAAAAAGGAAAAAAAGGAAAAAGGAAAAAAAGGAAAAAGGAAAAAAAGGAAAAAGGAAAAAGGAAAAAAAGGAAAAAGGAAAAAGGAAAAAAAGGAAAAAGGAAAAAGGAAAAAAAGGAAAAAGGAAAAAAGGAAAAAGGAAAAAAAGGAAAAAGGAAAAAAAGGAAAAAGGAAAAAAAGGAAAAAGGAAAAAAAGGAAAAAGGAAAAAAAGGAAGAAAAGGAAAAAAAGGAAGAAAAGGAAAAAGGAAAAAAAGGAAAAAGGAAAAAAAGGAAAAAGGAAAAAAAGGAAAAAAAGGAAAAAGGAAAAAAGGAAAAAGGAAAAAAAGGAAAAAGGAAAAAAGGAAAAAGGAAAAAAAGGAAAAAGGAAAAAAAGGAAAAAGGAAAAATAAAAAAGGAAAAAAAGGAAAAAAGGAAAAAGGAAAAAAGGAAAAGAAAAAACAGGAAAAGGAAAAGAAGGAAAAAAGAAAAAAAAAGGAAAAAAGGAAAAACAGGAAAAGGAAAAAGAAAAAACAGGAAAAGGAAAAGGAAAAAAGAAAAAAAAGGAAAAAAGGAAAAACAGGAAAAGGAAAAAAGAAAAAACAGGAAAAGAAAAAAGAAAAAAAAAAGGAAAAGAAAAAAGAAAAAAAAAGGAAAAAAGAAAAAACAGGAAAAGAAAAAAGAAAAAACAGGAAAAGAAAAAAGAAAAAACAGGAAAAGAAAAAAGAAAAAACAGGAAAAGAAAAAAGAAAAAACAGGAAAAGAAAAAAGAAAAACAGGAAAAGAAAAAAGCAAAAAAAAAAAAAAAGAATCAAAACACCAAATTACAGTGTTTGTTTTTGTTTTTGTTTTCTACATTTATTCACTTTGCTATTTCCTTTTACGTAGCATTATGATTTTATCAGCGATGCTCTGTATAATCCGACTGTTGAAGTTTCCACCAAAGCCGAGATACGTCTTGTTCACAATAAGCAGCAATACCGAAATAAAACTATCAATCTATGCGATATTTTAGAATGATATTTTCGTTTCGTCACAGGTACGTACATAAGATTTTTTTTTAATTTAAAGAAGAACATTTGAAAACCTGAAAATGTTATCAAATGATAAAAATTTTTTTATTTACTTTTTTTGTTGTTGTTAAAGTCCAAATTTTCGCCAATAACATGGCTTTATCAAGAAGAGGATAGTCTGATGTAGTTTTTTCTTTTTCTTCATAATGTTGTTATTAAGAGGCTGACGCCTCCCAAAGAGAAAAAAAAATGTCTTGTATCGGTGCGGTTTCAAATCCGTGTTTGTAATCGCTTGGTTTAAGCGCAAAATTTAAGAAATGGATAGTCACAAATTTTAGAAAACTTTTTGATATAAATTTAAAATGAGGACATTTCTATTTCTTAAATTTATTTTGATAATACAACTAGCCACCAAATAATGAACGTTCAAATTTTGCTGGAAATGAAACAAAACTTTGCCATTTTATGCGCTATTTTCTCAAAAGCCAATTTTTAGTTTATATTGAAAAATGCAGGCTTTGAACAAAATCCTTACAAATGTAATTTTATGGGGGAATTCGAGACAAAAACCAAAGTTTTTAATAATAAAGGATAAAAACAAAAAGATTACTAAATACTCAGAAAATAGAGAGACAGAGAATAAGCCAGCCGTGAAGAGGAAAGAAAATGGGAGTTGGGGATAGAAAAAGGAAAGTTGGGAGTGGGGATTGGGAAAGAAAGACAAAGGTGAAAGAAAAAAGGGTACTTGTACAGTTTAATCAAGACATTAAAAAATGAAAATATCGAAAAAAAAGTTATATTGTACGCATCCGTTTTGGACTGAAGATCTCTGAAAAAAATTTCATTTAATTTGATCGAGTAGTTTTTTTTTTTTTTTTATAGCAGAAAAAGACGTTCTTATGAGAGCGTGTTGAAGTCAGCCATTATGGAATTTGTTGAACACGCCTCGGGGAGATAACTCCATGTAAAGCGCCGACACTCCCTCCCCATCTTTATTACTAGCTTTTCTTCCTAAAAATCGAACCTTTTGCTCGATACCATAAATTGTTTTTTTGCTGTAAAAAACAAAATAACTACTTGATGAAATTAAGTGATATTTTTTTCTGAGAACTTCGTTCCATAACGGATACGTGCAATATAACCTTATTTTTTCTTTCAATATTTTCATTTTTGAATGTCTTGATTAAACTGTGCAAGTGCTAAAAAAAGGTTATGGAGAAAAAAAGAAAAAAAAAAGGAAGTGCATATTATGGGCAAGAGAGATAGGGAGAGCTGTGCAAATAATATATGCAGGCGGGGCGGGCAAGGTTGGCACAGAACGAATGGCAGAAGATGAAAGAAAAGGCGCAATATTGGACCATTCGAGAAGGGAGTAAAATAAAGTTTTTAATAATAAAAGATAAAAAAACAGGATGGGAAGTACCCAGAGAAATTAAAGATGCGGAAGAACAATTGTCCGTTAAAGGTGTGAATAATTTGGGTGGCAAAGGTGCCACTATTCCTGCTGCTGCCTGTAAGAACTTGAATTGCCAAAAAAATGAAGTTGTCACTATCCCTTTTGATGGCGACGGATGCAATGGTGCTATTCCCTCAGTTGATGCACTTGACGGTGATGCCGCTGGTAATCGGAGCAACGGCTTCTCCGTCCTGGAGGGTCATTCCCATTCAATTGTGCCAGGAGGCTTTGAGGTCAGATCGTACATCACCCGAGAGATACCAGGTACGGTTAAGATGGCCTCCACCATTTTTTGAACAACCTATAAAAAAAAAAAATAAATAAAAAAAAAAATAGAAAAAAAAATGGACAATTGAATGTAATACTATAGATATACTGAAAGATGTTGATCACACACACAAATACGAAGGGCGTTCCAAAAGTAATGCCTATTTTTTTTTATTTTTATTCCAGCCAAATAGATCAGCGGAGAACGCAAATTACATTTCTATGAGGACTGAACTCATGCATTCATGATCTGATCGTTTCATCTCTCCATCGCAGATATTGACGGTATAAAAATGTTGGTGACTATGTAGAAAAACAGAAAAATAAATTCTAGTGCACACAAATTCGCTCGTTTTAATGGTACCACCCCTGTCTTTGTAGCTCTTTAACTTTTATTAAAAAAAAAAAAAAAAAAAAAGGAGGCTTTACTTTTGCAACTACTTTCATATTTTATTTGGGTGCAACATTAGGCACCCGCTTTCCTTAGATTTTTGCCTTTTGGGGATTTTTTAAGCACATGATAGGGAGTGTTACATATGGGTTATGACAGGGTTTACCAAACTTCAAGACACCATGGCGCCCCTGAGCAGGGTAAAGATTTGGCATGGAGCACTAACAAAACAATTTCTAAAATAAATACGAAAAACATTAATTTCAAATTTTAACTTATACTTGTTTGTTAGTTTTTTTCTGTTTGTGATTTTACTATATTTTCGTGTTTACGACCATTTTTTTTTTTTTGTTTTTGATGAATCAAAAATTGTTGCATTTTTTTTTGTTTTTGATTAATCAAAAATAGTTGCATTTTTTTTTTGTTAATTTATTTTTTTTTTACTTTTTCACGAACCATCCTGAAACTTTTTACATCTGTAGTTATGTATCATTTCTATTTCCAGTAAGAAAGATAAATAATTAAATGTCTGCAGCCATTTAAATTTTTCATATAAAGCATTTTGTCCTATTCAAGTAATGCCTTCCAAAGCCCCTCAGCCTCACTTGTGGAGCCCACTTTGAGAAGCCCTGGGTTATGACAACAGCATATTCTTTTCCTAATTTTGATTCTCAGGTATATATCCATTGATATCTTATATTTTTATATAGAGTGATGTGGTTCTCAGTTGATTTATGGTGTCTAACTGTCGGATATATACTCGAGAGTCAAAACAATGAAAAGAATATGCTGTTGTCATAGCCTGGTTATAACCAATCGACCTTCAGCCATACTTTCTACCACATTGTGAGCCTGTCTGTCTTTATCGTTACTTCCATGGCAAGTGCTCGTCTGAGCTCCAATCTCCCCCCCCCCTGACAATCTTTCACGAAAAACACCAGTCTAGCTGAAACCACTGTCAAAAATTTTCCCCACTCTTTATCTGTGCCAAAACCAAAACGTAGATTCCATGAACAAAGCTTCTTTCTTAGAAGTGCACGCCTGTGGAACTCTCTACTGCTTGCCTGTTTCCCACCTGACTACAACCTGGATGTCTTCAAGTTCAACATAAACAAATTCCTGATGAACCACCCCCTTGATTAAGACACTTTATCAAATCTCCAATACTAATGATTACTACGATACTATTCCTTTGATTACTGTACACACATTAACCCTTATTCTCGAGTGGCTTCCGGGCCTTGATAAGTGGCGAATACCTTGTAGAAAAAAAAAAAAATTTCACAGTTACTTATCAGTGGTTATCCGTAGAGGGCCATAAGAGGAATATTAGTTAAGAGTAGGTTTGTGTGGGTTTTATTATATGGTAGGGCTTGGCGTGACCAGTCAGTTTATCGAATTGGGTTTCTTTGACCGCATGTCAAGCCCAGGTTGGCGCGAAAAGGAAATGTTGCAATACGCAGATGCATTTTTCCAGGTTATGCACTGATCAGCCATCAGAACCCTGTGTTTAAGCATCATATCTACGGCAAACTAGTGGCTTATTAGGGTAAAGGGTTTGAGAAAAAAAAAGGTTTTAGCTTAGTAGAACAGGGTTGACTTTCGCAAAGGTAGTAAAATAAAAAATTGAATTTTTAGTACCTCTTTGGTCAGAAAGCCGGCATCTTTAAACAAGTTTGGTTTGCATATCAACCATCTGTAGTTTATTTAATACTAAATTCTATAGCCAGAGTAATCTATACACAAAGTTGAATTTTTTTTCTCATACTGACATTGATATCAAAAGCCTACTTCAAAAATTATAAAAACAAACTTCTTAATATACTCAATCATGGATATGCGAGCAATTACATGAAGGTTAATTTGCATATGATGATTGGTTTCATTTCACTATTATACTGAATTATTTTTATGCATAGTTTCTACATTCTGCATAACAGCATAGAATCTGACAAAACCGTTCCTGCATACGAATATATATAAGTGTTCATGTCGATGTTTGTGCAAAAATTCTCGACCAAACTTCTCTTTGAATATTTGGTCTACACAATAAAATTAATCAGGTTGAACTGCCATAAGAAAAATCAGGTTTTGCTTAAAAAAAGGTAGATTTTGATCAAAATATTTTGTTTGTTTTATGGCATATCAACCCTTTTTGGATTATAGTCGAATGTAGTTATTTTTTCAATAGTTTTTATGTTTCAAGTTCTTTATATTTTCAAATATTTATTTGTAGAGTTTGGTTTGGTTGTTTTGTTTTACGGCATATCAACCTTTTTCAGGTTATTTAATTCCAAATCCAGTTATTTTGTAGAAGTTTCTTTTATTCTTCAAGCCTTTTGTATCTTCAATCGCTAGTTTGTAGTGTTTGGTTTGGTTGTTTTTATAGCAGATTTTATCATTTTTGTTCCCTGCCCTGCAGAACATGAATGAGTTTTGCAATGGGAGGGAAAAGGGTGATAGTGTTAATGTTTGGTACATTTTAAGTTGGGAACCCAGTGGGGGAGGAGGGGGTAGAAAGAGAAAGGGGAAATGGGAAGGAGAAGGGGAGAAAAAGTGGGTTGTTTTTGTGTTTGCAAAAGGAAGTAGAAAAACAAAAAAAAAAAGCATCAATGTCAGGTGCAGTTCGTGTCAGGATTTGGTTGGTTGTTTTTGTTTTACGGCATATCAACCTCTTTCAGGTTATTTAATGCTGAATCTAGTTATTTTGAGGAACGATTTTTAATGGAGTATATTTTTTTTCAAGTCAGATTCTATTTAACCCATAGTTGGGACCCTAACAGGTACTACCACTCAGGGTCAGAGTGGACCTGGGAGCAATGGTAATTAAATGGTGGCTCCACACTCCCCAAAGCCCGCAAGGTGGGGCCTCACCATCGGATATAGTTTTAGGTCATATCCAAGACCTCGTGTCAGGAAGCCAATATCTTCAGACAGCCTGATCTGGTAGCACCAGTTGTCAAGTATGATTCTATAAGTAGGATAATTAGAGATATTAATAAAATACATTGCTTGTAGAATGAAATTTCAGGGAGACTGGGAACATCACTCATTGAATAAAATTGGTAATGTAGGACCTGGTCTTTATAAGCAGCGAAAATTCTATAGAGAAAATGAGACACCCGTCTTTGAAAACATTACTTTCAAGCATTGATAATCTTTTTTGATTCTTAGCCAGCACCTTTTAGTCTATTTTGGAAACTAAAAAAGAAATAACGTTTTGATTTTTTATTTATTTTTTAATAATTAGATCGAATAATACAGCTGGGGATGAACTTAGAGATACTAGAGAATAACAAGAGCTTGGAAGACGACATCTATAAATCTCACCTGTCTGTTTAAATGTATGTATGTGCCTTAAACTTTCGACAGTGGCAATGAATTTTCACAAGATCGGTATCATTTTGAAGCTCGACCCTTCGGATGACAAATCGAGAAATTGGCTAAAAACATTAATTCCTTCACGCTCAACTGGGCACTTTTCTACAAAGAGGGGGGGAGGGAGGGAGGGGAGTCGCTTTTTTTCACCGATATTTTCGAAAGCCATCCCCTCTTTTTGAATGACTAGCCTTAATTTAAACTTTCGCCACTTCCGGTTTGGCGATGGATGCAACGGCAAAGATGTCACTTTTTTTTTTCACGTTCATTTCCTCCTTTGCGGCACGAGTTCGATCTTGCCTGCTGCCTACTACCACTTTCTTTTTTTTTTTTGCTCAATACATCTCCGAACACCCGGGCAGCACAACATGACCCTGCCTTGATAAGCAGCAACACACACACACACAAAAAAAACCCAAAATCACTCACTTCACATGTATATTTGAATTCAGCACACATGAAAAACCACTATATAGACATACATATCAAGTTTTTGTTGAGAAATATGAAAAAAGAGCCATAAAAAGGGGCGTTTTTAGTACTAAAAGTCCCTGGGGACGCGGACCAGAATTTTGTCAGGTTCACCCATATTGAATTTATATTAAGAACAATGGTCTCCACGTTTTGGCAAAGTTTTAGGAAAATCTAATCGATGGATCAAACGCTATGGGGGCAAAAACTGTAATTTTTTACCTCTTTGAGCCCCTGGAGACGCCGAATCCCAGTGTAAATAGATAACAGTGCAGTTTCAGGCCTTAACACATGTATATTTGAGTTGACCACCGTGAAAAACACTATACAGTCAGACATATCAAATTTTTGAGAAACATGGAAAAAAAAGAGCCACAAAAAGGAGCGTTTTTAGCATTAAAAGTCCCTGGGGATGTGAACCAGAATTTTGCCAGGGTCAACCATACTGGATCTATATTAAGAACAATGGGCTTCACATTTTGGCCAAGTTTCAGAAAAATCTAATGGATGGATCAAAAGTTATGGGGCAAAACATGTCATTTCGGGGCATTTTTGACTTCTTTTGAGCCCCTCCGGACGCAAGGGTAATTTTCACAAAATTATTATTTTTTCTGTGAACATCTATTTAATTATTGGTAATGTATGACCTGGTCTTGATAAGCAGAGACGCAACTACACACACAGACCCCCCCCCCCAAAAAAAACACTCACCTCTTCAGGGATATGCACACCAGGTGTTGCTGGTATTCCGGTCATAAAATCATTGGTGATGAATGTACGTATGACAACCGACCTTTGACACGAAGGTTGGTGGTTAATAGGATCCCTGTCAAAATGCAAAGGGATTAAAATGATTGGCATTTGTGAGATCTTAGAAATGTGGCCAGAGTCCTGCAATACATTTGTGGCCATGAAATCAGCTTGTCTCAGAGTGCTCAGGACCCCATCTGTCAAGAAAGTAGGAGTTATATCTTCAACAGGAAAACGTACCATGCCTCCAAATACGTAGACGACCCTGGAAAAAAAAAAAAAAAAAAGTTTTTATTATTTAGATTTTTTGGTTCTTGTCCAAAATTCTCTCCTATATTAAAAAGTAAAAAAAAGAAAAATATGTACGATTGATGTACCTGTGATAAATTGAAAATAGCATATTCCAAAAATCATAAATTGATTGAATAGTTTTTTGTTTTTTTTTAAGAAAATCAAATTTTATGAGTATCAGACGAATGACCGTCTTAACTGCCATTTTGAAAAATATCTCAAACAAAAAATAAAACAGACTAATCATAGCTCACCACCTCCTTTAAAACACATGAACAAAAATATTTTTGATACTGGATCAAGTTTTTTTCCTCCAGATAAATTTAGGCTAAAAAAAGTTTTATTTAATTTCTGGTTCTTGTCCAAAATTCTCCCTATATTAAAAAGTAAAAAATCTGTACTATTTATATACCCGTAATAAATCGAAAATAGCATATTCCAAAAATCATGTCATTTTAAAAACATTTCTTACCTGTATTGCCAGTCCCTTTCCCCACAAGTTAATGTACCTATTTACAAACCACTGCTTATTATATATATATATATATTACACACACACATATTTATTTCAAAACTATATATACATATTTCAAATGTGGACCAGTGGTTTCAGTGTATTGAATAAACCATTTGTGGCTGAATGAAATCAATACAACTCATCAGCGATTTTATTTAATTTCTTTTCATCACCTCCTGACATGCTATATATATATATATATATATATATATATATAAAAACTTGTAGCGTTTTTGTGTGTGTATACACAACTCTCTTACAGCCTATGTCACAGTAATATATTGAGTGAGTTTCTAACAGTATTTTGTATAGTTTTAACTCATTTTCCCAAACTTAACGTGTACAACAGAGTTTGGCGCTATTTGTATTTTTCAAATACATCAATAAACACCAGTTTTTGAGCCGATTAAGCATTTTACATTAAATAAAAACACTAAAATTATCCAATTAGGTAGAAAAGTAATTTATCTTGCCCTTGATAACATTTACTTGTTATATATTTGCTTTTTGACAACTTTTTCGAATTTATGTGTATAGTAATACACCCCCCCCCTTTTTCTTTATTAATGTAGGAGCAATTCTGGATATGAACCAGAAGATTTTACTGGCTTTACAGACTCGGTGGGCGACCCACATATGTCATGATCATTTCATTTACCTGGACAAGACTTACCTGTTGATATTATGACAAATCTTTGGAATCAATTTGGCTAATGTAAACAGATTTTCCCAAACAGGCTCTGTATCGCCCGACAAACTTGCAACATAGCTGTACGTTCGACCATCACCCTGGAATAAAATTAAAATATTTTAATCAAATAAATAATTCAATGGATTGGATGTCAGTGTTTCTCTCTTCTTATATATAAACTAGCAGGGGTATCCAGTGTTGCCAGGGTATGTTGAATAATATTAGCCTACACATTTTAGCCAAGTTTAGAAAAATCTAATGGAGGGATAAAACGCTATGGGGCAAAAGTGTCATTTTTGGTCATTTTGGGCCATTTTTACCTCTTTTGAGCTGCTGAGGATGCCGAATCACTGTGTAAATGGGTAACGGTGCAGTTTCAGGCCTTAACACCTGTATATTTGAGTTGACCATGGGAAAAGCAACTATATAGTCAGACATATCAAGTTTTTGTTGATATATATGAAAAAGAGATGTTTTTAGCACTAAAAGTTTCCGGGGACGCGCACCAGAATTTTGCCAGGGTCACCCATACTGAATATTAAGAACAATGGGCTCCACATTTTGGCCAAGTTTTAGAAAAATTTAATGGATGGATCAAATGCTATGGGGCAAAAAGTGTCATTTTTGACCTCTTTTGAGCCCCTGGGTCGCAATGGGAATTTTCGCAAAAATTTTTTTTTTTTTTTACTGTGCACATCTATTTAATGAAATCCAATTTGTGGCAAAATTTCAGGAAAAACTAATGATTATCTGACATTCATCTGGAATAACGGAGGCCACTGAAAACATAGGTCCCTCTCCGATAAATCAGGGTACCAATAAATATAAGTCAAGCATGCGGGGTCCCTCTCCATGAGTGAAAAATTTACTTTCAGCATGTCAAAAACAATCCGTCTTGATCAGTGTCAACTTTTTTCTTCCCCACCACTAAGTTTTTATACCCCTCCCTCCCCAAGAAAAGAAATTAAAATTTTTTTTTTTTTTTTTAAAGTAAATCAGTGGAAAAACAACGTAGGAGGTTTCCAGAACACTACTAAAAACACTAATTAAAATTAAGGAGATACTTAAAATTATTTTTAAGTACTTTATTTCTTATTTAAAAATAAGTCTACTTGATGAGTTTACATGATTTTTTTTTTTTTATTGTATGACTCCCCCCCCCCCCCCATCCATCATGGGTTTTCATACAAGTAGGATTCTATACAAGTTCCTTATTTCTTATTTAAAAATAAAAGTACTTGGTTTTACATGATTTTTTTCTTGTATGACCTTGTCTTTCTGCCACTGGTAAGATTTTTATTTTTTCATATGGGTAGAATTTTAGATATTTTATTTCTGATGATATCTTTCTGTAATTTTAACACAATCTAAGACATTGGGAATTTTTTTTGAAAAATGCAAAATTCAAACAATCTTTATGAAAAACTAATGTCTTTTAAACGTTTCCCATTTTCAGCTTCACATATCTGTGCTCTTTCCAAAACATTATTCATGACAGACTGCAGAATCTCTGGATTGCAATTTAATTTTTTCTTGTGGGGATATCTAAAAGAGTCAATGTTAACAAACCCCAAACCCTGCAAAAAATTGAAGGAAAACATCAGAAACGAAATAAGGGAGTTAAACCGCAATCCAGAGATTCTGCAATCTGTCATGAATAATGTTTTGGAAAAAACACAAATATGCGAAGCTGAAAATGGGCAGCATTTAAAAGACATTATTTTTCATAAATAAAGATTGTTTGAATTTTGCATGTTTTTTTGTTTTTTTAAAATTTCTTAATGTCTTAGATTGTGTTAAATTACAGAAATATATGAAGAATAAAACTAAGTTCAAAACCCTTCAGTGACTTTGTGGACACCCTTATATTAATAGTATAATTGTTTTGCCATATGTTTCTTTCTCTTCATCTATATTTCTCCTCCTACATCCACTTTGCAACCATTTCATTGTATGTGAAAATAAAAAATCTTAAAATTTGAAAAACAAACTCTTCAAAGATTTTTTAAAATCCTCTAAAAGAACAAGTGTTTAGAATGAAATAAGGAACAAACTAGCAAGATGCCTGGCATTACCCGGTTATAAAATATGCTTAAACATGTTTTAATTTATGCAGATTTCATATTTATAATTACAGAGCCAATTCTCTATTATATTGTACCCAATAAATAGCAGTAAAAAAAAAAAAAAAAGCTAAGGTGTCATCACCTAGAATCAAAACCAAAACCTATAGGGCTGCAGCCTAAGTTATTAATGTTTGAGCTATTGTCAGTTGGATATGAAACAGCTAAAAATGAATGTTAACATATAAATGTATATTTGTGCATGCATACAAGGGCACTTTAAAGTCGACTTACGCCTACCAATTTTTTCAATTTTGACACCATAGCAGCTATTTTTACCATAAAAACAGTTCACAAAAAAAAAAAAAAAAAAAAAAAAAAAAAAATTGACACCTGCCTCGCACCATTCTGTGACCTTGGAAGTGCAGTTTTGGAAAAAAAAAAAAAAAAAAAAAAAAAAAAAAAAAAAAAAATGGAGACAGACACAGTAACTTTTATATAGGTTCATTAACAAATATTCAGTAGATAATGAGAAAAAAAAAAAGAGATAAAAATTTAAAACATCCAAAAACAAGAGAAATTTAAGAGACAATCAATCATGTCCTTGCAAAGCGGAAGTGTCTATTAGATTAATTAGTAGAAAACATTTTGTGTCCTAGCACTTTTGCATGAGGGCAATAGATGGTGCATATTTAGAATAACACTTATTTCCATATTTTCCCAAAATGAGGACGGGGGGGGGGGTACGGTGGTAGGATGGCATCAGATAGAAGTGAAGCTGATGAAAGCAAAATTTTGTAAGCAACAACAAAAAAAAAAAAAAAAAAAAAAAAAGATGTGTGCCGGGCACAAAGTTACATTTATTGTCACTGCCAAGCAATTTTTCTGCAATTTCCAAAAACTAAAATCAGCAAATAGTGTATATGAATATATGAAATATATATTAAATTTATAATTATCTATATTATTAATAAAATTCTAAATGTTTATATATTTATTTATGTGCGTGTGCCTATATACCAATAAAACTTTCAAACGGATGTACCGCATAGAAAAATTCTTTTTTCCCCTGAAAGGTGTGAATCCCTAGATTGTCCTGATCTATATATGGCTCATAACGAACAATGCAGAGTCACACAAAAAGCCCGAAATAAGGGTTTTGGGGCAGTTTTGTAAACTTGTCCAAAAAGTTATCTGTCCATATACAGTCGTGGTAACATCTTTCGGCATACAGACAGGACTTGTGACACAATGGATAATGTGCCTGACTACGGATCAGAAGATTCCAGGTTCGAATCCTGGCAAGTTCATAATTTTAACTATCATTTTATCCAACATTTACTCATTAGTCTTACCCTTAAGATATTTTTTTTTATCAGTGATTTTGTTTTGTGTAGATGGGAATTTTCCATACTCTGAGTTCACAAGGTAAGTGGTGATGGTAAGACGATGTTGAGTGTACTTGATGTTGAGTATTTGACTCGGCGTTGTGTGTGATGCATCGGCACAACTGCTAGTTTTTTTAATATTTTCATCAATTAAGCAAGAAAGTATCTTAGTGTGCCAAATACGAATATCAGTTTGTACATTGTTTGTAATAAAATTAACTCAAATCAGCTTTTATTTATAGTGAATCAACTTATAACTTATATAAGTATTTGCTAAAAAACAAAAAATACATGCCAGGGGCCAAATACGCGATAACTTAAACATACTATTCAATGTGTTATTTTGAGATGCCAGTTCAAGTTAAAGACAGTTATAATTAGGGCAATGACAACAGCATATTCTTTTGATTGTCTTGACTCTCGAGTATATATCCGACACAGACAATGAATCAACCGAGAACCACATCACTCTACATAAAAACATAACATATCAATGGATATATATACCTGAGAATCAAAACAAGGAAAAGAATATGCTGTTGTCATAGCCCTAGTTATCACACATGCCAAGTGCACATTGACTAATAGAAAAATATTTGGTTACGGGTTTTATCGCGCGAGGCTTAGCAAATGCCAGGGTACGAGAATACTTGTAGTTGGCAGCGAATGTGTTAAGTTAGCAAGCGAACACCTTACTGACGGGCTTACAAAAACACAGATTTAATAACGTCATTGCAACGTTAGCTACTTAAAACGAAACACGTAACGAAATCTGCGTATGCGCAATTTGCAAATGTTGTTAAGAGCAAGGTTTTTATTTTACCCCCACCTAAAAGAAAATGATATTTCAACACAAAATAATTAACCATTTTTCTCTAATTTTTCAATATTATTTATCCGAGAGACCGCTCTTTCTTACGATACCATGTCCATGCCGCAATGATATGGACGACGGAAGTTTTTAGCAGGCATACGAACATGCAGACATTTGAGATTATTTAATGGACTAGCATGAGTACCCGGCATTGTCCAGATAGAAAGAGGTGGTATACTAAGGCTATTGAGCCCCCCCCCCAATGTTTCTATCAAAATAGCAGCGAGTACTTGTGTGAGCACAAAAAAAAAAAAAAAAAAAAAAGCTGTAGTATGAAGGGGCAGGCCTGAACCTGTGAGGAAAAGGAGGCAAAAAAAGCAAATGCGCTAGCTGTCATGACCACGACAACTTATGACATCACACGCCTTCAAAATAACGTTTAATAAATGTATGTTGAGATTGGTAGGCATATAACTTGCAAAAAATTGTTGATGCAAAAGCTGACCCCTCCTTGTAAAAAAAGGCCCAGGTGACCAGCACAGAAGGAATCTTTTTGGACAATTTTTTTTTTTTTAATACATATTTTTCATCTGAGAGATTGATCTTTCTAATTCACGGTCCAATGCGTGTGTCAAGTTTTTTGGCAGACACACACAAACACACACACATTTTCCCTTTTATATAACAGAAAAAAAAAGTAAACTCACCTGTACGCCGACCGTTTTCACAGGTAATAACATGGCGCTGAGTGTTTGCATTTCTGTGATTCGAACCAATTCTGCTTGTTCTTCATCTGTTGTGCAACCTTTGACTCTGTTCAACAAAGAGTGAGGCTAGAAACGGGGGAAAAAAAAAATAAAAATAAGGATTGGTAGTTATAAAAAGGAAATATAAGTGAATAAAAGTAGTTCCAGAGAAATAAATAAATATATTATATATACACACACACACTTCAGAATTAAATTATCTAACAATCAACTGGTATAGAAACCTGTGATTATAATTCTTACAAAATATTATTGGCAGTAATATTCTATAAGTACTATCCCACCTAAATAAAAATTGCTCGATATACAAGATAGAGCAAATAAATCAAATTTTAGTCATTCGATAAATTTAAAAATTTATGACGTGGAATATTTAAATTTCAAATCAAAAGTTTTTTTATTATTCTATGTAAGATTCAAAATACAGTTTGGATCACTTTACAACATTGCTATCAAAGACATTCACTTCGGATTTTACCATGCAATTTGGATGTGAATTTTTATATCCTTTTCATTAACTTCCCTTACTCTATGATATTTAAATACTTAACTTTTAATTGTGATTTTCCATGTCTCAATGACTTTAGCAATAAATTTTTCTTCTCTGAAGACATGGTAGACATCAAATTCCTATAGGATAAGGAATTAGAATATTTCAAATGTTTTTTTTGTCTTACATAGGATAATAAAATCTTTTGATTTGAAATTTAACCATTTCACATTATAAATTTTAAAATTTATTGAATTACTAAAATTTGATATATATATATATATATATATAATTGAACTTAAACTTGTCTAGATTGCGTTTATCTTCTATAACGAGCTACTAAAGTAATTGCATGAATTATGAGTTTTTAATGTAACTATTTACTATGCCTCCCCACGGGACAGAGTTAGACACCAGGGTCGTTTTTTGAGTTTTTAATGTAAGCAAACAAAATGGTAATTGTATAATCCTAACCCCCTCTGTTATCCGGGGGGTAGGCCGCATCCGTCGCTAACCTGGTTCACGGAAGCATACTTGTGATGTACTCTTGGCCGTGTTCATTGCTCTTGGCTCGCAGGACCATAGATGCAACCCAGCAGGGCTACATTCTTACTTGTCTAGTGATGGACCCCTCAAGCGTGACCAGACTCTCATTGGTTACTGGAAAATATCTCTTCTCAGGGCACACGAAATGTGCATGACCCTAAGTCTGTGTGGCAACACTGTCGATTTCGGCCGTCACTGACTTCGTGCTGGATTCGGTCTATCTCTTTCATCATTTGGCGTCAGGGCATACCTGAAATAAACTGCATCTTCATTCAAGCCGGCAATCGAGAAACAAAGAAAAACTCTGGTTCATTTTCGTAAAAACCAAACAAAATAATTATTTATAAATCATTTTACACTTGTTTAAAGTAGAGTTCTTTGATCCGAGCTTCATGATGCAGGTTGTATAACTTAAGTTCATCTAGTTAATTTCCCAGCTAAGAACAAGAGCTTTTCAACTTAGCTCTTATGAGGGTTTCTGCCCCCACCCCAGGCGAGGCGAGAGCAATGTGGACGTCTCGATGCCAGCCAGTAAAAAGACCCTAATTCTAAAAAGCCAATCGTTTTTATAAAACTGGCCTCTTCCCCACTGTCACATTGAAGACCACTTTTCCTTTTCTTTCCTCTGAACGTCTTTTTTTCTCTATCCCATTATCTTATATTCTTTTTGTGAACTTCTCTCTCCATTCTCTTCATTCCCTTGTGAACTTCACTCTACATTCCCTTCATTCCCTTGTGAACTTCTCTCTCCATTCTCTTCATTCCCTTGTGAACTTCACTCTACATTCCCTTGTGAACTTCACTCTACATTCCCTTCATTCCCTTGTGAACTTCTCTCTCCATTCTCTTCATTCCCTTGTGAACTTCACTCTACATTCTCTTGTGAACTTCACTCTACATTCCCTTGTGAACTTCACTCTACATTCCCTTCATTTTCTCTTCTCTTGTGAACCTCCTCCCTCTCTTTCATGACCATATCTCTCCCCAGGTTCAATTTTATTTATCTATCTGTCCAACCAACTTATCACTGGCTTGGTGGCCTGGTAGTTAAATACAACAGGTGGACCCGAATGACAACATCTCCCAGACACCAAAGCAGACATTTTGAACCCAAGTCATTGTTTCCACAATAACTGAATTGTTCTTTCTAAACTCAACCAGAAAACGATCCTGTATTGTTTTTCTGCCAAAATCAAGAATCTCATTATCATATTTATTTATCCCCCCCCCCCTTGAAATATTTTATTTCTTATGGACATTTTTGCCTCTTCTTATTCGCTACATAAGTACAAAATAGAAATTAAAACCCTTAAAGAACAATTATTATCTATTATTTTCTTCTTTTCTTGATAAAGTCCTAGGAACATTTTTCTTTTTTTCTTGATCAAATATCACACCCCCTCTCCTACCTTCTCTTCCTCTATTTGACAAGCAAGACCATCTGGTATTGCCAGGGATCTTGCTACAATTGCAGCTTCTCTTCAAATTTTTAAATCATGCTCAAACACATTTTATTTCTGCTTGGTGGATTGATAGTTGCTATTTCTTCTGATGAGTTAAGGGCAAAATAAATTCAATGATTGATATAATAATAAAGTGAATGATTTTGTGCTACGAAACAGATACTGTCAAGAAGTGTAAATGTCAACTGAATTAAAGGAATAAATTGTAAGATGGTCAAAATAATGGAGTTTGGAATATAGACTTTTGTCATTTATTTATTATATGCTCTGTAACTACATCGAGCTTCTTAAATAAGGATTGGTTTATATAAAAAGGAAATATAAGCGAGTAAAAATATTTACAATGATTTCACATCGTGAACAATCATCAGACGGCTAAAACACGTTCTTATAGCTGCCCTGATTATGAAGCACATGAAAGAACGCATTTGTCGTTTGATTATCTCCGAAGGCGTGATATATATTAGCAGGCTGTCTGATACGGAGATATGTCAAGCTGTTGCTAGCATAATATAAATGAAAAAAAATCCAGTGCAGACCTTGCCTCAGTGAGATTAAAACAAAAGGACCCTAAAAAAATTAAATGGTTGACATTTCGACAGAATTTTCACTTTTTTTTTTTTTTAATTTATTGTACAGATTAAATTTAATGGATGGATTAATAAATTTTTTTAAAAATTTAATGTACGGATTAATAATTTTTTAAAATTTAATGTACGGATTAATGTATGGATTAATAAATTTTTCAAAAAATTTAATGTATGGATTTAATGTTCTTTCATAACAGTGGCCACCATTTACAATTTCAGCTTGATCAGAGCTGTTAAGTATAGAGCCATTTTTGTTTGGCATAAAAATTACACTAGTTGGGAAATTATAAAAATGGCGGACTAATGTTTGTACTCTCACTGAAAAATTGAATTTAATCGATGCAAGAGAAAACTTACCGTTTTTAAAGAATTACTGAAGTCAATAATTATTTTGAGCAACTGAGTTGTTTCTCCAAAATCCTTGTCCATGTAGCGATCTTCAGCACATAAAACTCTGATTGCCAATCCAGGACCTGTAGATAGGGAAAAGAAATGCTAATTCAAATCAAGCAGAATTCTTACTTTAATTTTTCTATTTTAATACAAAACAATCTGAGCATGTGGGGTCCCTCTCTATGAGTGAAACATTTACTTTCACCAAGACGTATGTTTATGCAAAATTAAACAAATCCACAGCGTGGTTGAAAAAAGTGAAATCAGAGGTATCCCGGAAAATCAGTTCTGGAAAAATTTTACTTTCACCATGATTTGTGCAAAATTAAAAAAAAAAAAAAAAAAAAAAAAAAGGTTAGTGCGAACAAACGAACGGAAGTGAATTACTTGGTCCAATTCCTTCTTTGTTGGGGGACCAATAATTGTCACTACAAATTTTGGGTTAGACTCCTTGATTTGAAAGAAAGGGACCACGATTAGGTTTCTTAATCTTTGTTGATGAGATTTGATAATTCAAACAACTATCCAGAGAGTAAGGCATCAACAAGAAATCTGGACCAAACACCGAAAAACATGGCGTGAAAACTCACTACAATCTGTACACCATACGTAAGGGACCTTGTAGAAAAAAATTCAAAGAATATGTAATTCATATATGAGGACATATTCAAGCATCTTCTGCGAATAAAATACCTAAAGAAAAGGGTAAATTTTTACATCAACTACAACAACTGATTCACATTCTAAATGTCGACTTTCATATGGGTATGCTGACAACGAATATCACAGTTAAATTTGGGTCTGATAAGTTGCTTATTTGTTAACCAATGTAAAAGCTAATGTAATCCCTGGCAGCCATTTTATTTTCACAACTGAGCCGTTAGTAATGTGCAAATATCTCCTCCCTCAGGAAAAAATGGAATGTTTATTCAGAAAGCCATTCTTAACATGAGAAGGTTGGGGGTGTTTTGTCATTTGCTGGAAAGATTTAAAAAAATTTTTTTTTTTTTTTAACACACATGCACATTTACTAATTCCTCGGTTTAAAATCTGGATCAAAAATTTGTTGAGTATATATGTTGAAAATTGTCCTCACACACATTCTCATTTTTATAGATTGACTAGTAGGCTGCCTGGCATTGCCCTGTTGTAAAATATGCTTGGATATATTTTGCAGATTTTGTATTTATTATTATATCATATTGGACCCAATATATAGTAATGATCTAAAATGTTAACTTACCCGGAAATGGATGCCGCTGTACCAGCTCAGTCGGAAGACCCAAACTTTTGCCTATAACTCTCACTTCATCCTTGTGAAAATCTTTCAATGGCTCAACAACACGACCCTACAAACACAAAGCATTTTTATGAAAAAAAAAAAAAAAAAAGTTTTAGATTACATTTTTATGTTATTAAATTTTGTTATATTAAAAAAAAAAAAAAAGTTTTAGATTACATTTTTATGTTATTAAATTTTGTTACATTAAAAAAAAAAAAAAAAGTTTTAGATTACATTTTTATGTTATTAAATTTTGTTACATTAAAAAAAAAAAAAAAAAGTTTTAGATTACATTTTTATGTTATTAAATTTTGTTACATTAAAAAAAAAAAAAAAAAGTTTTAGATTACATTTTTATGTTATTAAATTTTGTTACATTAAAAAAAAAAAAAAAAAGTTTTAGATTACATTTTTATGTTATTAAATTTTGTTACATTAAAAAAAAAAAAAAAGTTTTAGATTACATTTTTATGTTATTAAATTTTGTTACATTAAAAAAAAAAAAAAAAGTTTTAGATTACATTTTTATGTTATTAAATTTTGTTACATTAAAAAAAAAAAAAGTTTTAGATTACATTTTTATGTTATTAAATTTTGTTACATTAAAAAAAAAAAAAAAAGTTTTAGATTACATTTTTATGTTATTAAATTTTGTTACATTAAAAAAAAAAAAAAAGTTTTAGATTACATTTTTATGTTATTAAATTTTGTTACATTAAAAAAAAAAAAACTTGTCATTTATTTTAAATGTTTCATCTTTTTTTTTTTTTTTTTTTCAAACAAAATGTTTTGATTCAATTAAGAAAAATGTTTTAATAAAATCACAATTCCTCTGCAACTACTGTTGCATTTTTCTTTTTTGTAATTTAAAAAATTACATTTTTAAAAACAATTAAAAAAATGTGTTTAAAAATTACATTTTTAAAAACCTTAATATTAAAAAACAGTAGTCTCAATTTAAAAAATAACATTTTTAAAAACCTTAACATTAAAAAAGTCTCAATGTATAAAATTACATTTTAAAAAACTTGAATCTTAAAAATGTCTAAATTTAAAAAACATTACCATAAAAAAAACAAAAAACATCTTTTCTTAATGCTTCCATTTTTTATTAATATGACCTAAAATTAGTCAGCTGTTTCTTCTATTATACCATATCATTTTAATAAAGTAGATGTAAAAAAATATAAAATAAAGCAGTCATGTGACAATTTTCTTTAATAAAAATTGCCTTTTTTTTCATAATGTCTTTATTCTTTGGTAAAAAAAAAAAAAAAAAAAAAAAAGAAAAGTTGTCTCTTTTTCTTACAATTCATTGGTTTTAGTGTTCTAAATCTATAAAAGTGAAATTGTGTGGGCGTGTACATTTCCCTACCAAACTACTGTCAATTTTCAGTCTACAGACTCGAGATTTAACATAAGGAGTATTGAGATTTGGAAAATCTTTTTAATCGGTTTTTGGCCAGAAATTTGGCTGTCAAGGGGTCAAAGCTCAACGATTTGACCTTTGAAAACTACCAAACTCCTCTGCTAATTTTGGGTCTAAACACTTGAAATTTAGGATGTAGGTTACTTGGACATGGGTCAAACTTTTTAATTTGATTTGAGCTTAAAACAATAAATGATAAGGGGTCAAAGTTTTAAAAAATTTGACTTCTGCAGTCTACCAAATTACTCAGCCAATTTTTAGTCTAAACATTTGAAATTTTACATAAAGGGTATTCAGATATGCAGTAAGCTTTTTAATCAGTTTTTAGGTGAAAAGTTGGCTGCCAAGAGGTCAAAGTTGAAAGAGTTGACATTTGCAGACTCTACCAAACTCCTCTGCCAATTTTGGGTCTAAATACTTGAAATTTTCGATGTATGTTACCTGGACACGAGTCAAACTTTTTAATACAAACACACGCACATAAAGTTATGAACAGTACATAAGGCCCAAGCAAAGCCAGGCTGAACTGTTAGTTCTTGTATAAAAAAAAAAAAAAAAAAAAAAAAAAAAAAATGAACGAATTTCTTAGCACACACATTTCTTATAAGCGTACTGAGGCCTAAAACCCTTATATCAGACAATTGCTATTCAATTTGGACAATCCTCTTTTTATGGCAAGCTGACTAAGACATTGGCAATTTCCGGTTTTGCGATGAACGCAACGGCAAGGATGTCACTTTTTCACATTTTTTTTTCCTTCACGGTATGAGTTCAAGCCTACCTGCCTACCACCACTTTTTTTTTTTTTTTTTTTTGCTCAACACACACCTCCAAACACCCGGGCACGTCTGATATATATTCAAAAATCAAAATAAATAAATAAAATAGATATATATATATATACACACACACATTTAGTTTTCATATTTCAAAAATCAGATACCTTGATCAAGTAATGTTTAATTGCTACTTATAATTTTCTAAAAACAACCTAAGCTGATCAATTGTTACGTAATTGACACCGAACAAAGATGTTGCATTCCAAAAATCACGTAACTATTTAGTGATCATTTATCATATACAAAAAATCACATACATTAATCACAAGGAAACTTCAACAGAAATAAAACAAAGGAATTGAAACTTAAAGACATCTAAACATATATATAAAAAATAATCATTGTCGTATCTGTGACCCTGATACCACTTCCCTGCTACCGAGGTTACTGAATTAACCGACTTAAATTTTTTTATTTTTATTTTTGTCAGTGTTAAATGTTTTTGTATTGTACAGTTAAAGTTACACTTAAACTGAACTGTTCTCTTTGCATTTCTTGTTTTGTTAAAGATTTTTTAACAACGAAAGGCTGTTCAAGTACAGCTAATTAGCTGTATAGGAAATGTTGGAGTATAATTTCTGATGAATTAGTCCAAAGAATCCAGAAATAACATGGAGGTAGAGAATAAATTTAAAGAATCCAGCAAAAGCAGGGAGGCCCAGAATTAAATCGAAGTCGGAAAAAGCATGGAGGCCCAGAATTAAATTAAACAATCTGGAAATAGCATGGAGGTAGAGAATTTAAAGAATTCAGGAATAGTACAGAAGTATGCCACTTACCTGCGCCCGTAATTCTCGTACTAATTCTGTGTCGTTGTGATGGACTTTGATTGGGTCCGCATTTGAACTTGCATATGCAGAGGCACTTTCAATCAAATCCGGTCTCAAGGTACCTGGAATAGAAACAGAACAGAAAAATTCAACATTTTTTTTTTCCTGATTTTTGTACTAAAATTAGTTTAAAAAAGTTCACAATTGTCGGCATCACATATTTTTCTTTAATTGCAGTTATTCATTGTTATTTTTTTTTCTTTCGTTTTTTTTTTTTTTTTGCACGAACAGATTTTTTTCTTCAGATGAAATAAATAAAAAAATCATCTTTCTCTTTAATTGCAATTATTTCTTTTCTTTCATTTTTTTTTTCACAAGAACAGATTTTTCTTGCTCTCTTTCCTCCACTTTGTCTCTTCTCTTTTCCTATCACCATTCCTCCCCACTTCCACTCTTTTCCTCTCACTTTCACTCTCTCATTCTCACTCTTTGACAGTTTTCTTTAATAATAATTCCTCTTTTTGCGTAATGTTTTTCTTTGTGTTTTGCAATTATCATAATGCTCACTTTGTGGTATCGGAGTTGGGCACAATTCATTTTTTTTGTGGTACCTGTAATAGGGTTTGTACAAATTTTCAATGTCCATTTTCAAGGACTTTTCAAAGATTTTCAAGACCTTCTCTTGACAAAATTCAAGCTTTCTAAAAATTTTATATATAAAAAATCTACACTCCTATAAATTTTTTTTTTTTTTTGATATTCATATTAAAAATCTCTTTTTTCACTTATTTAAAAAGAAAATATAACTTTGTTATATATGGATCGTGGAATTGCATTTATCTTGTGGTAAAGGCATGCTCCTAGTTCTGGATTCATATCGAGGCAGTTGTTGAGGCTGAAAGCAGTTAAACTGAGTAGATATCAGCTCTACTAGATAATCTAGTTACCTGAATTGATTTTTACAATAAAAGTTGTAAAACTGTAGTGTTATTTTCTTTAGGGCAACACTTCTCGTTCCACTTATCAGAGTTTGGCACAATTCAGTTTTTTGTGGTACCTGTAACAAGGTTTGTACAAATTATCAATGACCATTTTCAAGGACTTTTCTAAGTATTTTAAAACCTTCTTCAGACAAAATTCAAGCATTTTAAATAAAATTTGATATATAAATTTAGTATGTGTGCATGATTTGAACCGGACGTAACTCAGCGTCTGATCGGTTTTGCTTGGAACATGACGTCATGCACTCGGGTTTGATTGTAATGTGACGTAAGACATCGATCAATGAACTGCAAAGTAGCGAACAAACTTGTCGAAACAAAAATTGGAAGGAAATAAAAATCATTAAATTCATTAAGCAGCACACACCTGTAACAGCCCTTTTCTGAAAACTGTATAAAAAAAATGAATATCTCCAGTTTGGAAAAATATTTGATGACGTCGGAACAAGCAGTCTCATATTGTCAAGAAAAAAAAACAAACAAACAAAAAACAAAAACAAAAAACTGTCTCCTGTGGCAAGAAGTGCATCATTGCCAATACATCTGAAAAGAATGGATGTGGGTGGAGATGCACGCACACGCAATGCACCACCCCCCACTTCCCCATGTAAAGAACGGTTTTTGGAATAGACCCCCCCCCCAACATGTTAAGAGCCATTAAAAAAAAAAAAGTTTATCTGTTTTGAACCTTTTTTGTTGAACAAAAAATTACAATAAAAAACATTACAAAATAAGAAAAAAAAAAAAAAAAAAAAAAACTTGTTACGGTAGGTCGTTTTTTGATTTATTTTTTTTGTTTATTTCTTCTGTTAAAATTATGTTCACAGGTTTCCTCCATTTTTTTTTTTTTAGCAGTGTTTGTTACGCTTTCATAATCAACGAAGCTCGGCGATTAACGTTGTGTTCTGAGCAACGCTGATCGGACATAGAGTTACGTTTGGTTCAAATTATGCCCAAGTACCAAAAATTCTATACTACTAATTTCTTTTTCATTTTTGTGTTGATATTCATATCAAAAACCCTTTTTTCTATTTATTTAAAAAGAAAATATAACTTTGCTATACATGGGTCGTTGAATTGCATTTATCTCGTGGTAAAGGCATGATTGAGGCTGAAGGCAGCTACATTGAATAGATGTCAGCTCTGCTACATAATCTAATTACCTGAATTTTTACAATAAAAGTTTTAAAACAAAGCTGTAGTGTTGTTTTCTTTGCCATAACATATTTCAATTTGAGTTCAGCACCATGTAAAACTGCTAAATAGACATACAGAAAATTTTGGATAATATGGTAAAATAGTCCCAAAAACGGAGTGATTTTATTAGGCCTAAAAGGGCACACGCAAGAGTTACCGCAAAGTATAGACAAACAAAATTATACATAAATGAGTTCGTTACAACTTTTCAGAAAGTTTTATAAAAATCCAAGGCATCAATTTTTTTTTAATAAGCACAAAAGTGTCAATTTTAGCCATTTTAACCGCAAAGCACTTGAGAAAAGTGCAGATAAAGGAATGGGAGTAACTAAGTCCCGTCCCTCCTTCATTGGTGATTAACAATTTTTTGTTGAGCTATCCCCTTAAATAATCAAATTATTTAAAATTCCCACTATTAAATATTATTCTGTTTGCCTAATGATTACTGTACACCCATGGCCTTCGGGCCTTGACAAGTGGTAACTTTTATGTTAAAAAAAAAAAAAAAAAAAATCAGATGTTTGAAAAAAAATTTTTTAATTACAAATTAGGCATTCAAATTCTTTGGGTATTTTATGTACAGTATTTAAAAACACTGTTGGTTTTGATTTGATTGTTTTACGGCATATCAACCCTTTTTGGGTTATTTAATGCCGAATCCAGTTATTTTGGAAATAGTTGCATCCAGTTATCTTGTAGAAGGTTTTTATTTTAAATCGCTACAAATGATTACCCTTATGCAAAAGAAAGAAAAAAAAAAGAAAAAAGAAAAGAGAAAAGAAAAAAGAAAAGAGAAAAGAAAAAAGAAAAGAGAAAAGAAAAGAGAAAAGAGAAAAGAAAAGAGAAAAGAAAAAAGAAAAGAGAAAAGAAAAAAGAAAAGAGAAAAGAAAAAAGAAAAGAGAAAAGAAAAAAGAAAAGAAAAAAGAAAAGAAAAAAGAAAAGAAAAAAGAAAAGAAAAAAGAAAAGAAAAAGAAAAAAGAAAGAGACAAGAAAAGAAAAAGAAAAGAAAAAAGAAAAGAAAAAGAAAAGAAAAAGAAAAAAAAGAGAAGAAAAAGGAAAAGAAAACGGAAAAGAAAAAGAGAAAAGAAAAGAAAAAAGAAAAGAAAAGTTATCAAATGTTCGAAAAAAAAAAAAAAAAAAAAAAAATAGTTATACAAATTATCATCATCTTTTGTCAAAAGTATAAAAAGCGTTTATACGTTACCTTGGCCTAAGTAGACTTCCTGTGGTTTTAAATTCAGTTCCTCTATCACATCATTTGCAACCTGAAAAAAAAAAAAAAAATTTAAATACAAAATCTCATCTCAAAATACGAAATACCTTAAATAAGTTTCCAGACTTTTTTTCGTATGCGCACTTTTCTTGATAGTACACACATGAAACTAGCCCCCCGCCTTCGAAGTAATCTCCTTCGGCTGCAATGCACTTGTCGTACAGTTCCAACAACTTCTAGATGGCCCCAAGGAAGTTCTCTTGTATGAGTGTGTCAATGACCCTCATCACAACCTCTTTCATTTCCTCAATTGTCTCATAACGATGGCCTCTAAATTTTTCCTTGAGCTTAGGGAATAACCAAAAGTCAGGGGGAGCAAGGGCTGAACTGAAGGGAGGGTGAGAAACTGTCTTAGTGCCTATCTTGGTCAAATAGTCTGTGACGAGGATGGAGTTATGGACTCGTTTGACAATATAAAAAGCCAGCATTTCTTTAATTGAAAACGATTTTTTTTTTTTTTTTGTCAGCTCAACGTCGGTACGGTGTACTTTGCAATCTGGTGTCAGTTGAAGCAAGCTCGTTTGCGATAATGTCGAAAAGGGAACAGGACAGATTTTTGTTACGTGTGCTTCGACGCGGTGAACTTGGCAATCTGAAAATTCTTCTTTTTTTCTTTAAGAACACTTGGGACAAACTTTGTGCAAATCTTCTGCATCTTCAGTTCCTTGCGAAATATTGTTTCTATCGACACACAACTGCCCTTATCCATGAAATTCTTTATTTCTCCAATCAACTCTAGTATTCTGACTTTCTTACTCCTCCTGCACCTCATCATCCTCAGACTCTCTACCTTCCTTGAATCTCTTATGCCACTCAAAAACTGATCTTGCATTCATGCAAGATGGTCCAAAAGCAGTCTGAAGCCTTCCATACGTTTCTGCAGCATTTTTTTCAAATTTAAAAACAGAATTTAATTGAATATCATTCTTCTTAAGTGTTGTCATGTTTAGATTGTATTTTTTTTTTTAATTTATCAGCTGTGACAATCATGCTTTAGTAGGGTGTAATTCAATTCCTGCTGTAGCTGTTCATTGATCCTGAAATAATAAAAATTGGTCAGTCATCTCATAAGATGTATAGCAATAACATACTGAAATTTTCAAGAGTCTACGACAATTTTAAATGCCTGGGCAAAAACAACTCTTAAAAACTTATTGAAGGTAACTCTAAAATCATGAATCCATACACCTGGTTTTTGTGTAACTAAATTTGGGGTGAGCGTCTCACTTAAAAGGATGACTGGCAATTATTATTTTTGAAGGAGGGGGAAAAAAAAAAAAAAAAAAAAAGAAAAAGATACCTTCATAAATGTATCCCCAATGATTTTGCGTTTTTCCTCTGGATTCGTAATCGTGTTTAACATGTTAGTCTTCTTCTTTCGAGAATTTGGATCAGTCCGGTCAATCGGAATGGATGTAGTAGAATTATAGAATGTGTGCGCAGCACGAACCACTGGAAAAAAAAAAAATAATGTTAGTATTATTCTCATTATTCCTTTTTGTAAATCAAATTTAAAAAAAAAAAATAGTGTGAGAATATTCAAAGTTATCTCCCTTGGTGTCTTATGTCAGCCATGTTTTTTTTTTTTTTTCCAGAGTCACTACATTTTAAAATTCACCAGTTCATGTACACGAATCAACTTGCTACGACTCATTTAACATTTTAAGAAAAATTTTAATTACTAAAATAGGATTTGAAATCAGTTGTTTTGCAATTTTGAAACACATTTCATAGTAAATAACTACCCATCCTAGCCCAACTCTTTTCAATGATCTCCCAAATCATACACACTTAGATCATTCATAGACATTTTTACTGACAACACTATTACACAGCCATCTATGGCAGCACATCAAAGGCCGTAAATGACCAAGTTCTCTCGGATTCTCTCGCCTCTGATCTTGAGCATGTGGTACAATGGGGAAAGAGGTGGGTGGTTACTTTTAATGCATCTAAAACCAAGCTTCTATCTTTACATCATCAACGCTCTGTTCCTATCTGGCATCAATTGAAATGAATGGCTCTTGTCTTGGGGAGGCTCCATGTTTTGACAAGCTTCTGGGTTTGCCCTTTACTCTTGATCTGAAATGGAACACTTACATCAAATCCATTGCCAAGATCGCAGGAAAAATGGTGGGATCTTTTTATCGATCCAGTAGATATCTCATTGCGGACGCAATTCTCTACCTATATAAGAGCCAGGTATGTCTAAGGCTGGAGTACTGTTGCCACATCGGGGCAGGAGCTGCTAGAAAAACCTTATCCTGCCTTGACAGAGTTCAAAATAGACTTTGTAGTGTAGTAGGAGATGCCCTCTTCTCTTCCCTGCAACCTCTTTCTCACAGAAGAGACATTGTGAGCCTGTCTCTGCTTTATCGTTATTTTCATGGCAAGCCCTTGTCTAAGTTCCAATCTATGGTCCCGCATCGCTAAACTTTCATGAAAAACACTCGTCTAGCTGAAAACAATTTCCCCCACACTTTATCTATGCCTAAATCTAAACGTAGATTTCATGAACAAAGCTTCTTTCTTGGGACTGCACGCCTGTGGAACTTCTGTTTGCCTGCTTTCCAGCTGACTACAATATGGTTGTCTTCAAGTCCAATGTAAACAAGTTCTTGATGAGTCGTTCCCTTTAAGTAATCCAATTTACTAAATTCCACTACTAACGATTACTATATTTTCCCATTACACTCTTTAACCCTTATCCTCGAGTGGCCTCTAGGCATTGATAAGTAGTGACTCCTAGGTAGGAAAAAAAAAAAAAAAAGACAAAAAAACTAATATCGTTGAACAAGCAATGATCTTTTTTCATAGAGATTGATTTACACATTTGCCTGTGAATGAAAGGACACTTGTCCACTCTTCCAATCGCGGACTAATATAATCAAATGGTAATATTTAACTTTAAAAATTGCTAAAAAATGTTGACTTTATGGATGTGTTCAGGCGTAAACACAAACACCATTTTGTTCTTATAAACCAGAAAAAAGGTATAGGATTCAATGTAAATTTCTTTGAAAGGAAAGTTGTTTAAAATTATATGAAGTAGATATTTTTAGCCAAAATATGTCTAAAAACAATGTACGTCTTTGCAAAATAAAAACCAAATTTAATCTGGTAGTAGAGTTATTGTTGTTCATGAGAAAAAGAAAAAGGATGAAAAAGAGAAAGGAGAGGCGAGAAAGGCAGGGGAGCAAGAGATGTTGGAGACACTGCGAGGCGGGGGAAAAAAAAAGAGGGGAAAAAAAAAACCCCATTAAATTAAAAAAACAAATAATATGCAAATTTTGACCCTCACCCTTAGGTGCACAGAGAGCCTGCGAGGCCGGGGGGAGCAAGAGGCGGGGGAGAGCCTGTGAGGCCGGGGGGGAGCGCCTGCGAGGCCGGGGGAGAGCCTGCGAGGCCGAGGGAGAGCCTGCGAGGCGGGGGGAGCAATAGATGAGGAAAATAAAATGGGGGGAAAAACATTAAATTTAAAAAAACAAGTAATGTGCAAATTTTGACCCCCACCCTTAGGTGCACATACCTAATATTTGTAGACAATACTTCCAGTAAAGAGCTTATATGTATTCTAGATTTAAATCACAATTAAATAGGTCTAAGCTTACATTTCAGATTTGTGTTCAGGGATTAATTTAATCCTATAACAATTTATATTAGAAAAAAAAAAGAAAAAAAAAAAGAAAAAAAAAAAAAGGTTTTTCAAAATGGTATTTCATCAAGGCAGAGTTAAAAATAAAAATACAGGAGCACAACAAGGTCACAAGTACGAAACATGTCAAAATATAGTAATATATAAAGTGCTTTTCAAAAGTAATGCCTTCTATTTTTTATTCCACCCGAACGGATCAGATAGGATTGCAAATTGCTTTGTTATGATGACCAAACTTTATGCAATCATGATCTGAAAGTTTCATTTCTTTGTTGCAAGTACTGACAGTGTGAAACTCTAGGGAAGCAACCCATGTGTCAGAAGCAGCGATGCGTCATTAAATTTGTGACAAAATTGCATTGAAAATGATGACTATATAGATAAATTGAATTCTGGAGCACAAATGGTTGCTAGCTAATTGTACCACTCAAATTTTTTGAATAAGAAAAAACTAAAGGAAAAAAGAAAAAAAAAAGAAGGCGGCTTTACTTCAATTGTACTACCCCTGATCTTTGTAGCTCTTCAACTTTGAGTAAAAAAAAAAAAAAAAAAAAAAAACTAACACGAAAAATGAAAAAAAAAAAAAAGAGAAAGCAAGGAGAAAAGGAGAAAGCAAGGAGAAAAGGAGAAAGAAAGGGAGAAAGGAGAAAGAAAGGGAGAAAGAAAAGGAGAAAGAAAGGGAGAAAGAAAGGAGAAAAGGAGAAAAGGAGAAAGAAAGGAGAAAGAAAGGAGAAAGAAAGGAGAAAAGGAGAAAGAAAGGAGAAAAGGAGAAAGAAAGGAGAAAAGGAGAAAGAAAGGAGAAAAGGAGAAAGAAAGGAGAAAAGGAGAAAGAAAGGAGAAAAGGAGAAAGAAAGGAGAAAAGGAGAAAGAAAGGAGAAAAGGAGAAAGAAAGGAGAAAAGGAGAAAGAAAGGAGAAAAGGAGAAAGAAAGGAGAAAGAAAAAGAAAGAAAAATAAAAAAAAAATAAATAAATGCGGTTTTACTTTTAAAACAACCCTCATATGACAAAGAGCGCTCCAGGTGCTCATGGGCAACCATCATTCATCGCCAGCAAGAGTGTATTAAGAATGGTGGCAACTACGTAGGAAAACAAAAGGTTGCTAGTTTTAATGGTTCCACTCCCATCATCGCATCATCTAACTTTTTGAAGAAAAATAAAATAGAAAGCTCGGTACTTGTACAGGTCAATCAATAATCTAAAAAATGAAAATATTGGAAAAAAGTCATATTGTATGTATCCGTTATGGAATGAAGTTCTCCGGAAAAAATATTTCACTCAATTTGATCAAGTCTTTTTTTTTTTAACAACGGAAGAACAATTTTTTATGACAGTGAGCTGAAGGTAGCCATGTTTAAATTTTTAGACACCGACGAAGGAAGGGGCAGGGGGAGATAACTGTCTAAATCTTCCAAATCATATCCTTACATCATTTGTAGACATTTATGCTGACGACACTACCATTTATGGTACCACATCTAAGACAGTAAACGACCAAGTTCTCTCCAATTCTCTCTCCTCTGACCTTGAGCACGTAGTACAATGGGGAAAGGAGTGGCTGGTTACTTTTAATGCATCTAAAACCAAGCTTCTCTTTGCATCATCAACATTCTAATCCACATTTGTCATCAATTGAAATGAATGGCTCTCGTCATTAGGAGGCCTCAAGTTTTGACAAGCTTCTGGGCTTGACCATTACTCCTGATCTTAAATGGAACACGTATATCAAATCTGTTGCCAAGGCCACTGGAAAAATGGTGGGATCTTTCTATCGATCCGGTAGATATCTCACTGCTGATGCTATTCTCTATCTATATAAGAGCCAGGTACGTCCAAGGATGGAATACTGTTGCCACATCTGGGCAGGAGCTGCTAGAAAGGATTTGTCCTGCCTTGATAGAGTTCAAAATAGACTTCGTAGCCTCGTAGGAGATGTCCTTTTCTCCTTCTTGCAACCTCTATCTCACAGAAGAGATGTTGCGAGTTTGTCTCTGATGTATCGTTATTTTCATGGAAAGTGTTCAACTGAGCTTCAATCTATGGTCCCCCCTCGCCAAACTTTCACAAGAAACACTCGTCTAGCTGTAAACACTATCAATAATTTCCCCCACTCTTTATCTGTGCCTAAACCTAAACGTAGATTCCATGAACAAAGCTTCTTTCTTAGAACTGCACGCCTGTGGAATTGTCTTCCGTTTTCCTGCTTTCCGGCTGACTACAATATGGTTGTGTTCAAGTCTAAAGTAAATAAGTTCTTGATGAGCCGTTCCATATAAGTTATCAAATTTACCAAATTTTCATTACTAATGATTACTATATTGACCAATTTCTACTGTACACTCTTTAACCCTTATCCTTGAGTGGCCTCTGGGCCTTGATAATGTGGTGATGCCTATGAAAAAAAAAAAAAAAAAATAGCCGACACCTCCTTTCACATGTTTAAATAATAGCTTCTCTTTCTTCCCTGTGGTCTAAAAATCGAAACATGGCTACCTTTTGTCAAATTATTTTTCCGCTGTAAAAAAGAAAAAAAAGGTGAAGAAAAATGAGAGAGAAAAAGAGGAGAGAGATAAAGAGGAGAGAGATAAAGAGGAGAGAGAAAAAGAGGAGAGAGATAAAGAGGAGAGAGATAAAGAGGAGAGAGATAAAGAGGAGAGAGAAAAAGAGGAGAGAGATAAAGAGGAGAGAGATAAAGAGGAGAGAGATAAAGAGGAGAGAGATAAAGAGGAGAGAGATAAAGAGGAGAGAGAAAAAGAGGAGAGAGAAAAAGAGGAGAGAGAAAAAGAGGAGAGAGAAAAAGAGGAGAGAGAAAAAGAGGAGAGAGAAAAAGAGGAGAGAGAAAAAGAGGAGAGAGAAAAAGAGGAGAGAGAAAAAGAGGAGAGAGAAAAAGAGGAGAGAGAAAAAGAGGAGAGAGAAAAAGAGGAGAGAGAAAAAGAGGAGAGAGAAAAAGAGGAGAGAGAAAAAGAGGAGAGAGAAAAAGAGGAGAGAGAAAAAGAGGAGAGAGAAAAAGAGGAGAGAGAAAAAGAGGAGAGAGAAAAAGAGGAGAGAGAAAAAGAGGAGAGAGAAAAAGAGGAGAGAGAAAAAGAGGAGAGAGAAAAAGAGGAGAGAGAAAAAGAGGAGAGAGAAAAAGAGGAGAGAGAGAGAAAAAGAGGAGAGAGAGAGAAAAAGAGGAGAGAGAGAGAAAAAGAGGAGAGAGAGAGAAAAAGAGGAGAGAGAGAGAAAAAGAGGAGAGAGAGAGAAAAAGAGGAGAGAGAGAGAAAAAGAGGAGAGAGAGAGAAAAAGAGGAGAGAGAGAGAAAAAGAGGAGAGAGAGAGAAAAAGAGGAGAGAGAGAGAAAAAGAGGAGAGAGAGAGAAAAAGAGGAGAGAGAGAGAGAAAGAGGAGAGAGAGAGAGAAAGAGGAGAGAGAGAGAGAAAGAGGAGAGAGAGAGAGAAAGAGGAGAGAGAGAGAAAAAGAGGAGAGAGAGAGAAAAAGAGGAGAGAGAGAGAAAAAGAGGAGAGAGAGAGAGAAAGAGGAGAGAGAGAGAAAAAGAGGAGAGAGAGAGAAAAAGAGGAGAGAGAGAGAGAAAGAGGAGAGAGAGAGAGAAAGAGGAGAGAGAGAGAAAGAGGAGAGAGAGAGAGAAAGAGGAGAGAGAGAGAGAAAGAGGAGAGAGAGAAAGAGGAAAGAGATATGAAAAAAGAGAAATCAGGAAAGAAAAAGAAAAAAAAAATGAAAGACAAATAATGTCAAGAAACCAAAGAGATAACTCAAAACAGATTTATGCAGTGTCAGAATTTTTGCGGAATATTTTACACCCCCAACAAAAAACTGAATAAAATATAAAAAACTCATAATTTCTGTTTTTAAAGTGGGTTGTTTATTTTCTTTATGGAATATACTTCCAAAATAAACTATTAAAGTTGCTTAAAACATAATAAAAATATTATTTTCTTATTTGTTAAAAGCCCGTGTAGACAAAATGTCCGCGTATTCAATCACCGCGAGCGGATATTTTGTCAACACGTTTTTTTTAACAAATAAGAAATAATATTTTTATTATGTTTTAAACAACTTTAATAGTTTATTTTGGAAGTATATTCCATAAAGAAAATAAACAACCCACTTTAAAAACAGAAATTACGAGTTTTGTATATTTTGTTTGCAGTTTTGTCTTAGGGGTGTCAAATTTGCAATGGCGATTTTCCCAAAGATTCTGACACTGCTAATGCTGTAATACCAACAAATTCCCATAATTAAAAATGATCTTTAAAAATAAGACTACTCGATTAATTTACATGATTTTTGGAATACAATATTTTTGTTTCATCATACAGATTTAAAAAATTTTTTTTTTTCTAAATATAGAGGCAATTCTTGACAGGAATCTTGATTTCTGGATATATGAATTTGGTGAAGGAGAGAAAAAGGTGTAGAAAGATAAATAAAAGTAAAAGTTCAGTGTGTGTAGGGGCGGGAGGAGGATAAAAACTTATGTTTTTTAAAGTGGTATACAACAATAAGGGACGCAAAATCTTACCAACCTATAATCAACTTACCTTTGACCTTGACTCCAATCCTCGAAAGGGATTCCTCAACTTTTGTACTCTCATTCTTTCTCATGAATCCATTGTCTATGTGAATGGCAACAACCTGGTCTTCCTTAAGCGCCTTATTCAACAAAGCTGCACAAACGGTAGAATCGACGCCGCCACTCAATAACATCTGACAAAAAAAAAAAAAAATTAATACAGCTTATATTTAGTTGACCACTGACAACTAAATATTTTCGTTTGCTAGCCAAATAGAAAAGTTATTAAAAACCCACAAGATTTTTTAGAATGACATTAGTTTTGTGATGAGTATATACAAAAATTTTTCTGTATTTTTTGTTTAGAGAAAAACACTCGGGTTTGTATTACTATACACACAGATTCGAAAAAGTTGTCAAAAAAAAACAAAAACAAATATATAACAAATAAATGTTACCAAAGGCAAAATAAGTTACTTTTCTACCTAACTGGATATGTTTTTAATATTTTTATTTAATGTAAAATGTTTATTCAGCTCGAAAAAACAGTATTTACCGATGTATTGGAAAATTTAAAATGGCGCCCGACTCTCTTTGGCACGGTAAGTTTGGGAAAAGGAGTGAAAAATAAAAAAATATGCAAAATTCTGTTAACAGTTAAAAAACCACCGAATATGTGTTAGCCTATGTCACAGTAACAGATATTGAGCGAGTTTTTAAACATATTTTGTCTAGTTTTTTAATTTTTAACTCCTTTTCCCAAACTTACCATGTCAAAGAGAGTCGGCCACCATTTTAAATTTTCCAATACATAGGTAAACATTGTTTTTCGAGCTAAATAAACATTTTACATTAAATAAAAACACTAAAAACATATCCAGTTAGGTAGAAAAGTAACTTATCTTGCCTTTGATAACATTTATTTGTTTTATATTTGTTTTTTGACAACTTTTTTGAATCTATGTGTACAGTAATACAAACCCGAGTGTTTTTCTCTAATCCCAAATTAGAGTCTGTGGACATGTACAATGTAACCAGGATCTAAGCGCAACCCAGATACAAGACTGCTGTCGGGATCAGAGAAGAAGTACCTGATATCCGGGTTACACTATAACTAGCATGAAGCAAAGGTTTCTCCTCCCATTTTGGTCCAGCCCCCATAATCATAATTCTTCATTTAAATCTTTTCAAAAGCTATATACCCCCTTGACATCATTTTGAGAATATGGTCAATTGGGTCCCGTCGCGGATCACAATAAGTTCATAATTTGGGTTTTTGGATAACGGTTAAAGGACAAATCAAACACGTTTATCTTTCTGAAGTATCAAGCGTCGCTCTCTTTGCAAGAACTTTAAATTATTTTGAGAATCCAATGCTCAGCTCATAATTTGTTAGCAAAATTAACAAAAATGACTACTTAAATCTTTTGATTTCGAGTGAGCTTCAATCTATGGTCCCCCCTTGCCAAACTTTTACAAGAAACACTCGTCTAGCTGAAAACACTATCAATAATTCCCCCCAACTCTTTATCTGTGCCTAAACCTAAACGTAGATTCCATGAACAAAGCTTCTTTCTTAGAACTTCACGCCTGTAGAATTGTCTCCAGTTTTCCTGCTTTCCAGCCGACTACAATATGGTTGTCTTCAAGTCCAACATAAACAAGTTCTTGATGAGCCGTTCCACCTAAGTTAACAAATTTACCGAATTTCCATTACTAACGATTACTATATTGTCCAATTGACTACTGTACACTCTTAACCATTATCCTCAAGTGGCCTATCGGCCTTGAAAAATGGTGACGCTTATGTAAAAAAAAAAAAAAATCTTCTGAGTTATCACAGGTCATTCTGCCATATTTGACATTATTTGGGAATTCTGTGAGTAATTAAGTCTCAAATCGATGACAAAAATATGGGAGTGTGAAACGTTTGTTGATGTATCCCGGGCAACGGCGGGTCTCCCCGCTAGTAATTTATAGAGGTCAATGCTCCAGCCACAAACAACTTAAATGCTACTTGTGATCAAGATAAGTCTACCATTTTGCTTTCATTGACAATAAATGACATCATAAAGGATGCAAGCAGTATGACATCACAGCGAACGAATGGTAGTCAAGAAAAAAGTTCTTGGAAACACCAGCAGCTGTAACTGTTGCGGTTCTTGGCCTTTTGGCTTGGTTGGTTGTTTTACGGCATATCAACCCTTTTCGATTTATTTAATGCCGAATCCAAAGATATTTAAGAAAAATTTTTTAATAGAGTATATTTGTTGTTTTCAAATCAGTTTCTATTTAACCCATAGTTGAGACCCTAACAGGTACTACCACTCCGGGTCAGAGTGGACCCGGGAGCAATAGTAATTAAAGGGTGGCTCCACACTCCCCAAAGCCCGCAAGCTGGGGCCTCACCACTGGATATAGTTTAAGGTCATATCCAGGACCTTTTGGCTAGGAGCAAAGTGTAGTATCTGTTCTGATCCTAGACTTCATCTTTTTTTTTGGCCAAGATCAAAGTGTAATATCTGTTCTTCAGATGCTGCACTGTGGGGGGAAAAAAAATCCAGCTCCCCAAAAAGGGGCACTCTGGAAAGAAACAAAAAATAAAAATTACCTCAGTCTAGAAGGATTTCTCCTCCACTGATCTAATTTAAAAACCACTAATCAATTTGCATGCTTTTTGGATTATGAGATTCTCATTTTGTCACAGGTACATACATTATAAATATTTTTCTTTTTAATTTGTAAATTTTTTTTCTGGACAAGAACCAATGTCTCATTATGGGAATAGATTGAAAGCAAGAGGTTGTCTTGTTTTCTCAATTCCCCTAAATTCTTTTAAAAACAACTAACTTTTGCGTGACTGGATATATCTACACACAAATACACATCGCTATTTATTATAGAGTAGAATCTCCCTGAGTGGCTTTTAGCCTTGAACAGTGCATCATTAGTAAACAAAAGTAACGATTAGAAAACGCCTCTCCAACCACCTATATCCATGACAAATAACACCCTAGCTAAGAATTCTTCCTTCAAACTCCTCAGCCTAACATTTGCGGGCAATATGAACGGGAACAAATACATTGAGGACATTGCAAAGGCTGCTGCAAAGAAAGTGAACTCCCTCTATCAAGCTAGAAAACTACTCACACCTGAGAGTATCCTATAACTCTACAAGGCCACCATTCGCCCATGCGTGGAGTATTGTTACCACATCTGGGCTGGTGCATCTATCACTAGCCTCTCCCTCTTGGATAGGGTCCAAAAAAAAGAGTTTTCAATCTAATAGGTCCCACTTTGTCAACTAAGCTCCAGCTCCTGTCCCATCACCACAATGTTGCATCTCTAGTGGAATGGAATGTGCTCTGATGAACTCATTGCACTTGTGCCCCCTCGACGAACATATCCCCGACAAATCCACATAGCAACAAAATCTCACCCCTTCACTGTTGAAGTCCCTACATGCTAAAATGCTAAAAAGCTTTCTATTCTAAAAGTTTCTTCCCTTGAACAGCTAGACTTTGGAATTCCCTTCCTGCTGCCTGCTCCGCTGGTTGTACTGATATGCAGATGTTTAAATGTAACATAAACCAACATCTTGTTAATCTCTCCTAGGCATGGTTGCTTGTTGCAGCGTTCACCCTGGATCGGTTGGGCTGGCTCCATCCAACAAATTCACTGCATCCCTTATAACGGCCGACTAGGCTTGGTCAGAAGCTGTTTCCGCTACAAGCATAAGCCATTCGTGGTTCCCTCGGCGGAGCCCGAGGATCATTTCAGTATCCTATTTCACCATCCTGAGCCAGGTCAGGAATTGGTCACCGTAGCGTTTCTTCCAATCTTGTGGTGGTGCTGGGTTGATGGCTTCATGAATGAGATCATCTGGGTTTTGGCGAAGCAAGTGTGGTCCGAAATAGTCAAAGTGGCGACATCATCTTCTATTATATAAATCTCACCTGTCTCTTTAAATGTAAGTATGTCTAAAACTTTTGACAGAGGCGACGAATTTTCACAAAATCGTTATTGTTTTGAAGCTTGACCCTTTGGACGACAAATATAGAAAAAGTGGCTAAAAACATTAATTCTTTCACCCTCAACTGGGCACTTTTCTACAAGGGGGGGAGGGTCGCTTTTTTCACCAATATTTTCAAAAGCCATCCTCTCTTTTCAATTGACTAGCCTTAATTTAAACTTTTGCCACTTCCGATTTGGCGATGGACGCAACGGCAAAGACGTCACTTTTTTTTTTTTTCCACGTTCTTTTCCTCCTTCACGGTACGGGTTCAAACTTGCCAGCTAACTACCACTTTTTTTTTTTTTTTTTGCTCACCCCCCCCCCCCCAACACCCGGGCACCCAGGCTAGTAACTTATAAAGGGCGAGTTAAAAAAAAAAAACAACAACAACCAACTTTAAACTATTAGAAAGCAACCAGAAGCATTACTTACCAACACCTTATTGGTGCCGACAGTAGAGCAAATGTAGTCGATACACGCAGCTTCTCGACACTTCATGGTGTAGGTTCCTTTGCAGCCAGCAACCTCAAAGAGGAAATTCTTTAGAATTTGTTTACCATTTTCTGTCAGATCGACTTCCGGATGGAACTGCACTCCATACAACTGGAGTTTGTCATTGCCTATGGCTGATCAAAAAAGAAAAAAATATATAAATACTGAAACAACTTAATGTCATACTAAATATTCTGTTTTACTATCGTGTTTGAACATCTTAGCTGCTTATTTGTTTCATTTTAACAGCATTTTTACACGTACCCATATGTATACCCATATATACCAATACCCTTAAATGTTTGTCTACTTATGTGACATGAAGACATCTCTTCCTCTAAAAATATGAAGAAATTAAAATTTCTAACACAAAATATAATTAACCAAAAAATAATAATATATATAATGAAAATTTTTATTAATATAATTAAATATTAGAAGATAACACTTGAAATATTATATAATAAAATGAAATAAAACATAATACAAAATAAATATTAATAAAATATAAATTAAAATAATATATAGGATAAGATAATATTACTTTAATATTAGAAAGTGAAAATATCCTTTTAAGCGTCTCGAGAGACCTATAATATAACTGAAAAAAAAAAAAGTTGTTTTTTTTTTTTTTGTTGGTTCCAGAAGGTTCCAAAAACTAAGTGTTCATAGAATATTGGATTCTGGAATATTCTCCAACGATTACTATAAATAAAAGTATGCATTTGTAAATACACCAAATTGAAAAGGGACGTGAAGTTGGGGTGATCTTTTTGCAAAAATCATAACTCTGGCCAACTAACGGGAAATGAATGAAGCCTGGTCGTAAATAAGCACACTGAACGTCAAGTCTAATAAACCATTCTTCAAACAAAATTCTCTACCTATATAAGAGCCAGGTACGTCCAAGGATGGAATACTGTTGCCACATCTGGGCAGGAGCTGCTAGAAAGGACTTGTCCTGCCTTGATAGAGTTCAAAATAGACTTTGTAGCCTCGTAGGAGATGTCCTTTTCTCCTCCTTGCAACCTCTATCTCACAGAAGAGATGTTGCGAGTTTGTCTCTGATGTATCGTTATTTTCATGGAAAGTGTTCAACTGAGCTTCAATCTATGGTCCCCCCTCGCCAAACTTTCACAAGAAACACTCGTCTAGCTGTAAACACTATCAATAATTTCCCCCACTCTTTATCTGTGCCTAAACCTAAACGTAGATTCCATGAACAAAGCTTCTTTCTTAGAACTGCACGCCTGTGGAATTGTCTTCCGTTTTCCTGCTTTCCGGCTGACTACAATATGGTTGTGTTCAAGTCTAAAGTAAATAAGTTCTTGATGAGCCGTTCCATATAAGTTATTAAATTTACCAAATTTTCATTACTAATGATTACTATATTGACCAATTTCTACTGTACACTCTTTAACCCTTATCCTTGAGTGGCCTCTGGGCCTTGATAATGTGGTGATGCCTTTGTAAAAAGAAAAAAAAAAAAAAAAAAAAAAAAAAAAAAAACCATAACAGACAAAATCTTGGTGAATATGAATGTTTCTGAATCTTGATTTTGACCAAAGAAAATATATCTTTGAATGTTATTTAGGTATTTTTGACTTATGGTATATTACTGGAACCAAAAATCCAAATTATCTTCGTTAGATCATTCTGTTTACTGTAAAATAGTTTTTGTTACATTTACTTGTTGTTTACAAGGAATTTATTTTCTTTTTAACTCCATTTCTTCGTTTCTTTTCACTCTTTCTTTTTATATTTATAAAATATATGTTGCAGTGATTACCTCCAGTCAACACAATAACGTAATATTGGGACGACAATGATCACCCATTTTTTTTTTTTATTGCATTTTCACCCCAAACAAGGCACAATGCCACTTTGATGTAGGGGGCTACTATCTGGGACATAAATTGCAGGGACACTATGTAGGGAATTGAGCAGCAAAATGTCTTTACATTACACTTGAACTTCTGCATGTCAGTACAGTTGGGGAAGTAGAAATCCGGAAGGGAATTATAAAGTCTAGCAGTGCTAGGGAAAAAACTATTAGAGTAGAAGGTTTTCTTACATCTAGGGATTTCTATTGTGTAGAGGTGAGATTTTGCTGTTTATCGGAGGTATTAATGTCGAGGGGGATACAAGGGTTTATAGTATGTATGAGCATCTACCATTAAAATACTTGTAAAATAGGCAGAGGGATATAACATTTTGTTGATGGGACAGCGGCTGAAACCTAGCTGATAGTGCGCGACCCATTAGGTTGGCGACTCATTTGAACCCTGCCTAAGGGGGAGAGACTAGTAGCAGAGCAGATGCACCAGCCCAAATGTGGCAACAATATTCCATACATGGGTGAATGGTGGCCTTGTAGAGGTACAGGATACTCTCAGGCATAAGTAATTTTCTATCAAAGAGAAGCCAACCTTCTTTGCGGCAACCTTGGCAATGTATCTGTTCCAACTCACTCCCTCTGATCGTTAAGTCGAGAAGTTTGAATGAGGTACTTTCAGGTAATGTATCATTAACCATGGCTATTAGTGGTTGGGCAGGTTTATTGGGTACTTTTACACTTTATCGCCAAAACTGGAGAGATCATTTTATTTCACGCACCTGCCGTTAAAATGCAAGAGAGAAATCAGTGTTTTAAACTGTGGACAAAGTAATAAATAACCAAAAAATTAAACTTCCGGAAAGATTATAGAAAAAGGTAAATAAAGAAAGTGAAAGAGAACATATATCCGTAATTGTTTAATTGGAAAGGTTTTGATTTAATTCATGAAAACGGGAAAGTTTTTCATGAAACATTTTTTTTTTCTTAAAAACAGAAAATTAAATGACATATTCATAATTGTTTAAACTGGGCGAGTGCAAGTGCCATTTGAAAACCAAAACATTTATTGTATAAAAATAAGTACCAATTGTTTTATCAAAATTATATTTTCTTGTGCAAACTTTTCAATGTTTTTAGAATTATATTTTGATAAATTTTTATACAATGTTTTCGTTTTCAAATGGCGCTCGCCCAGTTTAAACAATTATGAATATATCATTTCATTTTCTGTTTTTAATAAAAAAAAAAATGTTTTATGAAAAACTTTCCCGTTTTCATGAATTAAATCAAAACATTTACAATTAAACAATTACAGATATATGTTCTCTTTCACTTTCTTTATTTACTTTTTTTCATAGTTCTTTCCGGAAGTAATTAATATCTACTTTAATTTTTTGGTTATTTATTTCTAACTTCGGCCATAGTTTAAAATACTGATTCCTCCCTTGAATTTTGATGACAGGTGCGTGAAATAAAATGGTATCTCGAGTTTTGGCGATAAAGTGTACAAGTACCGTTTATTGTAATTATTAAAGGAAAGAAGCTTAGTCTTGGCAGCACTGGAGGATTTCCGCTATTGCCTTGGATACGTGTTCGTTTTCCCCTTATGTCTTATGGTGTCATCAGCAAATATACCCATCTCAGAGACAATTTTATCAGGGAGGTCATTTATGAATATTAGGAAAAACAAAGGTCCAAGGATCAACCCTGAGATACACCCGCATTTATAACATTGTTTTGGCATATGATCGAGAACTTAGATTCTTTAAGAAGAATTTAATTATATTAAGTATTCGTCTAGTAATACCATAGGATCTGATTTTCATGAGAAAACCATTGTGCCATATATCTAGAGCTACTGCCCTAGCCTCCCTTGCTTTATCCAATGCATGGTGTGTATATATATATATATATATATTTTTACACAGTGATCACCACTTATCAAGGCCCGGAAGCCACTCAGGGATAAGGGTTATTGCAAGTACATTACGTTAGTGTGGAGATTTGATGAAGTGTTTACTTAAGGGGGAGGTTCATTAGGAATTTGTTAACATTGGACTTGAAGACATCCAAGTTGTAGTCTGGTGGGAAGCAGGCAAACGGAACAGTGTTCAGAGATTACAGTTAGGATATCTACAATAGAACGGGCTTGCATAAACCCATACTAGATGAATAATGGAGAACATGTGCTGAATTGTGAGGCAAGGATTGCGCAATGTCTAACACTCTTTTCTCGAGTTGGCATTGTTTAATTCCAGTGGCAGATTGACTAGAAACAAAATATAAAGGTAAGCGAGGAGCACATACAGCACCTGGTATTTCCAAATGGTCACTCATTTTAGCACTGACCACGTTTAAAGATATGATGCAGTTTTACTATAGTGTGTTGTCCGACCAATCGTGTATTTTCAAATAAAAGCATTTCAGGATAAAAACATTATATAATTAAGTGTCATGTCAAAATTAGTAGAAATTCTAAAAATTATGAAAAATGGTCAGGTAGGAGATGTGCTAGAGCTGATTTTCGAAAAAAAATAAAAATAAATAAAAATAAAAAGAAAAGAAAAAGGGTGCAGCAGATCGAGAAAAAGCAAGATGGCCGACCTAAAAGATAGAGTCATTGGATTATCAGCCAAACAACTTAAACGATAAAATGCAGTTATCTCCCCCTGTTTTCAATCTTCTAAACGGTTAAGTGAAAAACCCCAACTTCAGAAAATTCTGTTTTTACTTATAGTTATTTTTCTACTGGACCATTTTTTGTAATTTTTGGAATTTCTACTAATTTTGGCATGACACGTAAGTACACAATGTTTTTCTCTGAAATGCATTTTTTCAAAGACATACTACTACAGTAAAGCTGTGTAATGAAGAGTAAGCTGACAGAAGTTAAACAGACTTTCTAGTGCAGGTGGAATCAAGCAGTCAAAACAAATCAAACTGGTTGACTCTGGCTTAAAACTGGAACAACCTTAACAAGGACGAGCGTTCAGTGCCACTAATGTAGGGAACCATATCCCTCCTCTACCCCTAAAATATATAGAAACGCACATGGGACATTTTTAGTCAGTCAGTCTTCAGTTAGAGTTTAGAGTCGACGGTTCGAATCCGACAAATACAGTCATCAGGAGATGAAGATTTCTCGTGGAAGTGACGAGAGATAGTGATTTATAGCAGGTGCATTGATCAAGAAATTCCCACTCTCCTTCTAAGGACAGGCAGAGAACAGGGGCGCGACTTTGATCGAGAAATGAATAAAGTTCCAATTGTCCAGAGAAACGAGACTTGCGTTGTTTTTATGAGCTTTTGTTCCAGGGAAGCCGACACGATCAAGAGATGCGGAGACAAGATATAAAAAGGTAGGTTCCGTTTTTATTTTATAAACTCCCCTCAAAAGAGCTGATGTAACGTGAACATTGGACTCAATATAAGCCGACTCCCCCCACCCCCTGCTGACAACACAACAGTTATACCAATAATGCTTAACTACTGTGATCTAACGATGTATCAAACGTGATTAAGTTGCATATTACTTACGCGTATACATAAATACACATACAGGGTGACCAAAAAAAAAAACTGAGGACATTCAATTGTTTTTCTAAGCATTTTACAGTCAACGGAGAAAAAAGGGCCAAAGACCCTAGTGTTTTGATGCGATGCTTTGAATATAATAAACTAGTTATGACCAAAGTTTCATTTCACTCAGACAAAACACTAAGAAACGGGACCTAAATAGAGTTGGGGCCCGTTTTTTGGGGTTACCCTGTATAAGTATTTTCTTTCTTTGTTATTTGTTAAATTTTGAAGGGTATTCAAATTTTTCGTTTCATTTTATTGGCTTTTATTCACTTTTGACTTTTGTTGCAGATTTAAAAAGTAAAAACATTGAAAGAATGAATAATTGGGTTTGTATTACTGTACACATAGATTCGAAAAAGTTGTCCAAAAAGAAATATATAACAAATAAATGTTATCAAAGGCAAGATAAGTTACTTTTCTGCCAAACTGGATATATTTTTCGTGTTTTTATTCAATGTAACATGTTTATTCAGCTTGAAAACCATACAGTGTTTACCGATGTATTGGAACATTCAAGATGGTGTCTGATTCTCTCTTTAACACCGTAAGTGTGGGAAAAGATGTTATAAATAAAAAACCAGAAAAAAATACTGTTAAAAACTCGCTCAATATATGTTACCGTGACATAGGTTGACATATATTCGGCGGGTTTTTAATAATACTTTGCATAGTTTTTTTATTTATAACACCTTTTTCCATACTTACGGTGTTAAAGAGGGTGTGAGACGCCATCTTGAATTGTCGAATACATCGGTAAACACTGTATGTTTTTCGAGCTGAATAAATATGTTACATTGAATAAAAACACGAAAAATATATCCAGTTTGGCAAAAAAGTAACTTATCTTGCCTTTGATAACATTTATTTGTTATATATTTGTTTTTTGACAACTTTTTCGAATCTATGTGTACAGTAATACAAACCCGAATAATCTTAACGTCATTTTCGTGCCAAAAAATGTTCATGGTGATAAGTATTTACTACATATACAGACACATATACACACACACGTATGTGAGTATGTATATATGTGTGTAAATAAAATATATATATATACACACACACACACACGTGTGTGTGTGTGTATATATATATATATTATATATATATTTCCCCAAAACGATGGAGGGAAGACTAAAACTTGCTGCTATGGTTTCAAATGATCTGAAATAACAGCAAGGGGAGACTTGATTCCAAATATTTCTCATGTGTTACATCTCCCCTCTCTCTCTCTCTCTATATATATATATATATATATATATATATATATATATATATATATATATAAAGGCAAATGCAGCGAGCGCATTTTTGTATGTCCAAGAAAGCCTTTTTTTTCGCTGGGCTTCTCGGTATGTGTGTGTATGCTATGTCTTAGAACTCTTTATATACCTCCTAGATCATAATATGTACGATTTGTGAATGCGCGTCGTGTCTAGATTTATTTATGCTGATTTTTCTAAAATTCTTGCTATTTCAGCTTCTCACGTGTTCATTCGGCTTTTTTGTATAAAAGTGAAACTGATCTGAAGCAAAGGTGTGGTTCCCGGCCTTCGTGCCAGGAACGTCTAGAAAGCAATGGGTGTTTGATCAATGTGAGGGAAACTCCTTATATCAGACAATTGCTATTCATATGGACACACTCCTCTTTATGAAGAGCTGGTTTTCCCTCAACATTTTGGGGAAACAAAACCAAAATAAGTACCCCACAGTAAAAGTTCAGTTTTATGGTGTGATCATCAAAATCGCACACCTATCAATTTAACTTTTTCATCGTTAAATTTGAACTTTGTTTAGTTACTCTCCCTTCGTGGGCGAGTGGGTAAGTTGTTAGGTTTTTTTTTTTTCACACACTTTCTTTTCCACCTTCGTCTCAACATTCCGGGTTCGATCCTACCTACTTACAGAAACTTTTTTTTGCCTAATTATCGAAAAAAAAAAAAAAAAAAAAAAACAGGAGGGGGGAGAGAGCAATACGTAATAAATAAATGTTACCAAAGGTAAGATAAGTTACTCTCTACCTTTTTTTTTTTGGCGTTTTAATTCATTTTAAACTATTTACTTTTGAAAAAAAAAAAAAAAAAAGAAAAAAAGTTTCAGCTTCGTTGGCGGTTTTGTTACAGCCATTTAGATCCTCGGTAATTGCCCAAAAATCGAAAATTTAACAAATACATTACATTTTCGCATGATTGGTAACATTTCTCCTTGTTGGGTTTCTCCTCGTTTAATTTTCGATTTTTTACCGATTATCGGGGGGGGGGTCAAAATAGCTGTAAAGAAACCGCCATTTTGTTTCCATTCTAACTCAGACTCGACACTACTTTTGCTTCAAAGTAAATAAACGCTTTAAAATAAGGCAAAACTAAAAAAAACAAAACTTGTTCAGATAGGTAGGAGAGTAATTTGCTTTTGGTAGCATTTATTTGTATATTTATATCTATTATTTTACCCCCCCCCCGACCTTTTGTGTTAGCTATTGTAACCCCTCCCCATTTGGTCAAGTTTTTCATAAATAAACTCCAAGGATCATTAATAAACTGGGCCAGCGTTCAGGAGAGATGGAGAACCCGTATAAGTTAGTTGGGCCATTCATAATTCAAATCTCACATATTTGTTTATTAAATTGTTAGGTGGAAGTACAGAATACTCACAAAACACTCTCCTCCCCATGTTAAGAACGGCTTTCGAGATAACGTTATTATTTCAGCGCCGTCCCAACAATACATAAGTATATATATATAAAAAAAAAAATTTGTCCAGGTCGGTAGGTAGAAGAGTATTTTGCTTTTTGGTAGCATTTATTTGCATATTTATATCTATTTCCCCCCCCCACCTTTAAAAAAAAAAAAATAAATAAATAAACGTCCATTTTTTTCATAAATAAACTGCAAAGGCTCATCAATAATAGACTGCGCTAGGAGAGATGGAGAACCCGTATAACTCAGCTCGACCATTCATAATTAAAGTTTCACAATATCTTCTTTTTTTTTAAATTAAATTGTTAGGTTGAAGCAGAAGCACAGAATACCTACAAAACCCCCTCCCCATGTTAAGAATGGCTTTCGAAATAACATTATTTCAGCTAAGTATCAACAAACTTGTCCAGGTAGGTAGAAGAGTAATTTGCTATTTAGTAGCAAATATTTGTATATTTATATCTATTAGTTTCACCCCCGCCTTTTTTTTGTGTTAGCTATTGTAAAAAAAAAAAAAAATCCATATATAAACGTTTATATTTTTCATAAATAAACTGCAAGCCTCATCAATAGACTGGGCTAGCGTCCAGGAGAGATGAAGAACCCGTATTAGTCAGTTGGGCCATTCATTAAAAACACAGAAAAACACGATTTTTTGGTTCTTTTTGCGTCGCACACGGTTGATTCAAAAAAGAATTAAAAAAACAAAAAAAAACAAAAAGAAAGATGAGTTAGAGAGAGGGGAAAAGCAAAGGTTGAAAGCAACGTACAGGTGAAATACCTGATAAAACGGATGAGTCGGAATCATTTCACTGTTAATCCTTCTTTTCATGTACAAATCCGTCAACGCTTTCACAAGTCCTTACGCTGGTGGACACCTCAACGTCCGTGACAGAACTGGCTGTTTTCAAAATGGCCGCTAGCATTTTTATACAACTCACCACCTGGCGGCAGCAACGGTAACTAAGGGCGATAACCACGACATTAACTTATTTCTCCAGAGACTCAATGTTAAATTAAATAAAAATTACTTTGGGTTTTATTATACCCAAGAATATTGGAAAGCAACTTCGGGCCAAGATAAAAATGTAGTATCTGTTACACTTCAATCTTTTTTTTAATTCTCGGTTAGTGGATGAGAAATCCTTTACCACAGACAATTTTTTGAAAATTTTGTTCCTTTCTCTACATTAAAAAAAAAAATAAAAAGAAATAAAAATAAAAATAAAGAAAAGAAAGAAAAAGAAATAAAAAGAAAAGAAATAAAAAAAAAGAAATAAAAAAAGAAATAAAAAGAAAAGAAATAAAAAAGAAATAAAAAGAAAAGAAATAAAAAGAAAAAAAAGAAAAAGAAGAAAAAGAAAAAGAAAAAGAAAAAAGAAAAAAAGAAAAGAAAAAAAGAAAAGAAAAAAAGAAAAGAAAAAAGAAAAGAAAAAAAGAAAAGAAAAAAAGAAAAGAAAAGAAAAAAAGAAAAGAAAAAAAGAAAAGAAAAAAAGAAAAAAAGAAAAGAAAAAAAGAAAAGAAAAAAAGAAAAGAAAAAAAGAAAAGAAAAAAAAGAAAAGAAAAAAAAGAAAAGAAAAAAAAGAAAAGAAAAAAAAGAAAAGAAAAAAAGAAAAGAAAAAAAGAAAAGAAAAAAAGAAAAGAAAAAAAGAAAAGAAAAAAAGAAAAGAAAAAAAAGAAAAGAAAAAAAAGGAAAAAGAAAAAAAAGGAAAAAGAAAAAAAGGAAAAAGAAAAAAGAAAAGAAAAAAAAGGAAAAAAAAGAAAAGAAAAAAGAGAAATCTTGGTATTTAACTCTGCTCTCATGGGGGACGCAAAAAAAAAAAAAAAAAAAAAAAAAAAAATAGGGAAAAAAGTTTCAATTTCAAGTCGATTATCCAGAATCAGCTGTACATAACTGGCGTTGTCAGGATATCTTTTAACCATTTTTTTTAAATTTATCTATATATTTCTAAAAGTGAGAATGAGTGTGCGTGAGGACAATTCTCAACTTATATACTTAACAAATGTTTGATTTATAGGATATTCAGGCATGTGGAAAACTTTTTAATCGGTTTTCATACGAAAAAAAAAAAAAGGGGGGCTGCTAAAAATTTGGTACGCGGAGGTCATCGGATTGTTATCTGTTTGCTAACTGTTTCACTAATGTGCATGTGTAATTCCTGTTATGTCAATAATAAGTAGGTTTGAAAACACTTTTTAAAAGGTAGTGTCAAGCTGACCTAATGGTTATCATACTTGGCTCACTGTCTTTATGTTTTGATCTCAGCTCGAGTATTTTTTTTTTTTGTTTACTTACAAGAAGTGAACTTATTTTTTGTATTATTTGGACTATGTTTCTCATCTTGTTTTTTCTTTTTTTCTTTCTTTTTTTATTTTTACAAACCAAGATGAGAATCGGCCGAAACATAAACGTTTTTTTTTTTTTTTGTTTACTTACAAGAAGTGAACTTATTTTCTTTATTATTTGGACTATGTTTCTCATCTTTTTTTTTTTTTTTTTTTTTTTTTACAATGTTTCTGCCGATGTAACCTCCGGCCATCTCCAGGTGCATTCGCACTGGATGTTATTGGTGAATAGTGAAAAAATGTTTGATTTATTTGCTTTCCCAATGAACACAGCCGTTAGAAATTTAAAATGCAAATACCGCCAAGTCTTTGTTTGTTTTATATTACTAACTCCAGGTCCATTCCGTTTTTTTGAGATGATGAATATGTATTTTTGAGATGAGGATTTATAATTTTTTTTTTTTTTTTTTTTACAACCAAGATGAGAATCATAGTCCAAATAATACAAAAAATAATTATAAATCCTCATCTCAAAAATACATATTCATCATATCAAAAAGTGAACTGTTTAGAAAAAAAACAAAAACAATAATCGCATGCATGTCTCAATTTCTTTTGCTTATATATATATATATATATATATATATATATATATATATATATATATATGCAAAAGAAATTGAGATATGCATGCGATTATTGTTTTTTTTTTCTAAACAGTTCACTTTTTGATATGATGAATATGTATTCGTTGATCATAATTCAAGCTCTGGCATCGTCGGGTTTCCTTGCTAGTATATATATATATATATATATATATATATATACAGACGTAGAGAGAGAGAAAGATGGGAGAAAGAGAGAGGAGAGAGGATTGAGACAGAAACTGATTTCACACACACACACACATATATATACAGAGAGACAGACATAGAGAGAGAGAGATGGGAGAAAGAGAGAGAGAGAGAGAGAGAGAGATTGAGACAGAAAATGAGTTTGCATGTTAGAGATTGAGATGGAGAGAGGGTCGGTCTCTATGCGAGAGAAAGAAAAAGAGAGAGTCTATAAGAGATCGATATATATATATATATATATATATATATATATATACATACACACACTGAGGGGGATAGGGTGATAGATGCACAGGTCTTATATTTCTTGTAACAGATATAGAGAGGAGGAGATAAACAAAGATACGGGACAAAAACCCAGCAAGGATCTTTAAGCTATGTGTAGTAATGATGAATTAAATTATATATATATATATATATATAGATTAAAGTTTCTGTTTACTATACAAGTAGAAAAAGTAGAAATGATATAGAATATCTGCATGAATATAATTACACGTAATAGTTAACATAACAGACCCATATACAACAAAGTTGTATTTTCTTTTTAAACAGAAAAAAAGGTGTTTTTAATATATCAATATTCTAAAAAAAAAAAAAAAAAAAAAAAAACAAATTTCTGGGAGCATAGATATAAAAAAATTAGATTTTTTTTTTTTTTAAAGTTCAATTTTCATCCCAAACAAGGCACAGTGCTACTTTGAAGGGGCTACTATCGAGGGACATAATTTGCAGGGGCATTATGAAAGGAGATGTTTATTCACATAACCCTTGAACTTCTGCATACCAGTACAGTTGGGAAAGCAGAACCCTGAAAGGGAATTCCAAAGACTTACAGTTTTGTGGAAGAAACTATTGGAGTAAAAGGCTTTCTTACACCTAGGAATCTCTATTGTAAAGGGGTGGGGGACTTAGTTGCTTGTCGGAGGTAGTCACGTTGAGGAAGCACAAGTGCTTGCAGCTCGTCAGAGCATTCACCATTAAAGTATTTGTAGAAAAGGCAGAGGGATGCAACATTTTGTTGATGAGACAGAGGCTGAAGCCTAGATGACAGTTCAGGACCTATCAGGTTGGCGATTCTCTTTTGAACCCTGTCCAGGAGTGAGAGACAAGTAGCAGATGCACCAGCCCAAATGTGACAGCAATACTCCATACATGGGTGAATGGTGGCCTTATAGAGGTACAGGATACTTTCAGGCGTAAGTAATTTTCTAGCATGGTAGTGAGAGCTCACCTTCTTTGCAGCAGCCTTGGCAATGCTCTCAATGTATACATTCCAGTTCATGTTCCCTGTAAATGTTAGGCCGAGGAGTTTAAAAGAAGTACTTTTAGGCAATGTGTTCTTGGCCATTGCTATTGGTGGTAGAGAAGGGTTTTTTTGTAGTTATTGAAGGAAACAAGTTTAGTCTTGATGAAAATATCTAGTAATAGTAATGATAATAAAGAAACCTCATGCATACCCCCTTTTTCTGCTTTGCAGTTGACCTTCACTCATATCTAGTTCCACTTTACGATATGCAAGGTTTTTTTTTTTCTTTTATTACAAGGCCATTTTTCTTTTGAAAAAAAAAAAAAAAAAAAAAAAAAATCTAATTTTTTTATATCTATGCTCCCAGAAATTTGGGTTTTTTAGAATATTGATATATTAAAAACACCTTTTTTTTCTGTTTAAAAAGAAAATACAACTTTGTTGTATATGGGTCTGTTATGTTAACTATTACGTGTAATTATATTCATGCAGACATTCTATATTTGTACTTGCGTAATATTTGCGCAAAAAGTTTATAGTAAACACAAACTTTAATCTATCTATATATATATATATATATATATATATATATATATATATATATATAACTACTTCATTTATTCACATAAATTTAATATACGAAAGTATAGATTTATGCGTAAACTTTAAGTATTTACTTCAAAAGTGCTCAATACATAGGTAGAGCTAGTTAGTAATTTATAAAATATATATGGCGATTAAGCTACACTGAATATTCTGCGTTTCATCCAACTATAGGATTCGTCAGCCTGACGAATCCTATAGTTGGATGAAACGCAGAATATTCAGTGTAGCTTAATCGCCATATATATTTTATAAATTACTGTATATAATATATATATATATATATATATATATATATATATATATATATATATATATATTATATATATATGAAATAAAATTGAGGTGGAAGGACCTGGATACTCAACGTTTTGCCCGATTTATGCGGGCTTCTTCAAGAGGGATGGTCATTGACAAGAGAGTCGGAGGATTGGGGCTATATATAATGATGGGGGAGAGCAGCGTGTTTTCCTTATGTTAATTAGTTGTCATATATACATGTATATACATTTTATGAGAGAAGAACTAATTAGAGTAAACTAGTGTAGTGGATTACGTCTAAAAGATAAAATATCGTAGAGATTAAAAATTGTGTTTGGAAATAAAGCGGTGATAGATTAAATAAATAAAATGACACGAAATTACGAAAGAATCTTTTTTTTTTTTTTTTTTTTTAAATTAGAAATAATTGAATTGGGATAAAATAGCGCAGTAATTTAAAAGATGGTGTCTAAAAATAAGAATAGGAGGTGATAAAATGGAGTCTAAAAATAGATAATGATAAAATATAGTAAATAAGTAAAATAAAAATAAAATTAAGTGAAATTACGAATTTTTTTTTTTTCGTAATTTCACTTAATTTTATTTTTATTTTACTTATTTACTATATTTTATCATTATCTATTTTTAGACTCCATTTTATCACCTCCTATTCTTATTTTTAGACACCATCTTTTAAATTACTGCGCTATTTTATCCCAATTCAATTATTTCTAATTTAAAAAAAAAAAAGAAAAAAAAGAAAAAGATTCTTTCGTAATCTCGTGTCATTTTATTTATTTAATCTATCACCGCTTTATTTCCAAACACAATTTTTAATCTCTACGATATTTTATCTTTTAGACGTAATCCACTACACTAGTTTACTCTAATTAGTTCTTCTCTCATAAAATGTATATACATGTATATATGACATCTAATTTACATAAGGAAAACATGCTGCTCTCCCCCATCATTATATATAGCCCCAATCCTCCGACTCTCTCGTCAATGACCATCCCTCTTGAAGAAGCCCGCATAAATCGGGCGAAACGTTGAGTATCCAGGTCCTTCCACCTCCATTTTATTTCATATCGTCGGATTTAATCCAGCTCAACAATCATATATATATATATATATATATATATATATATATATGTTTTAAAAAATTTACCTACCAAACTCCTGTCAGTTTTTAGCTTAGGCATGAAACTTAATATATAGGGTATTCGAACCCATGTAAAACTTAACCGAGGAAAATCCGTGCAAATGTGTGAAATTAAAAAAAAAAAAAAAATGGAATTTGCCATATATATGGTATTCTTGAAATATTAAGACCTCCACCATCCATTATCAATTTTTATTGTGATTATTTTGAAAAAATAAATGGATATACGAAGATAAAAATAACAAGAACAAATTAGTGGAAAATGGTGGGATCCTTCTATCGACCTCTGCTGATACAAGAGCCAGGTACGTCCAAGGATGGAGTACCGTTGCCACATCTGGGGTAGGAGCTGCTAGAAAAAAACTTATCCTGCCTTAACAGAGTTCAAGATCGACTTTTTAGCCTAGTAGGGGGATGCCCTTTTCTCTTCCCCGCAACCTCTTTCCCACAGAAGAGACATTGCAAACCTGTCTCTGCTTTATCATTATTTTCATGGCAAGTGCCCGGCTGAGCTCCAATCTATGCCCCCCCCCCGCCAAAAACATTCATCCAGCTGAAAACATTAATAATTTCCCCCAATCTTTATCTGTGCCTAAAACTAAACGTAGATTTCATGAAAAAAATTTCTTTCTTAGAACTGCACACTTGTGGAACTCTTCCGTTTGCCTGCCTTCCAGCTGACTACTACAATATGGTTATCTTCAAGTCCAACGTAAACAAGTTCTTGACGAAGCCGCTCCCCTTAAGTAATCAAATTTATCAAATTCCACTACTAACGATTACTATGATATTGTCCCATTCACTACTGTACACTCTTTAACCCTTATCCTCGAGTAGCCCCTGGGACTTGATAAGTGGCGACTCCTATGTAAAAAAAGAAAAAAAAAAAACAAAAGAAAAATCTTTTGTCTGTCCATTTTTGTTCATACATGACACCAATACAACAGCCTTCTTAACGAAATTTATTTTTATTTTTAAAATAATTCAATCTCAAATAATTATTTAGAAAGCCATTTTTGACAGGAAGGGTGGCTTTAACTATTCCGTACTTAACAATTTAATAAAACAAAACGTATCATAAAAATTAAAAAATATATGTGACTGCCTTAGGAAAATAAATAAATAAAACATGGGGGTAATCAAGTAAAACTGTCTATGTTCAAGTTTCATTGCTGAAATTTAATTCCGGCTGCTGCCTTGTAGACAGGAAAACAGTGACAAGGCAGAAAGTGTCCCCCCTAGTCATAATTCACAAATATTTTTATGATACGTTTTGTTTATTAAATTAGGTACAGAATAGTAAAAGCCACCCTCCATGTTAAAAATGACTTTCTAAATAATTATTTAAGCAAATTTTTTTTTTTTTTTTAAAATAAATACTTAGTTTTCATTTTACATTTTTATTTTAAACAAAATAAGTTTATAGTGATTTATATTAAACTAGTTCAGATGACTTCCTGCAATCTAAGAGCAACATTGTGAGAAGGGACATTTTCTGCATTGTCACTGTTTTCCCATTTGTGACCAGCTATCTGAACTTGAACATAGGATCAAAGTTATCAGTGATAGACGCTCATCCAAGCAGCATAACATTAATGTGAGAGTGCCTCAGGGGTCAATCCTTGAACCACTATTATTCATGATATTAATCAATGACCTCCCTGATAAAATCGTGTCCGAGATGGGTATATTTGCTGATGATATGCTCTATAACATGCATGAGGGAAGAACAGAGGTACACAAATTCAAGACAATGGCCGAATCGTTAGAAAATGACTTCCAGACCAGAGTGGAATTGGACCGCAAATGGATGGTAACATTTAATGCTAGTAAGACTAAACTGCTCTCCTTTAACAATTACAAGACGCCTCTCCAACCGCGGATACCCATGACAAATAACTCCCTACCTGAGAATTCTTCCTTTAAACTCCTCGTTTTACCATTCACAACAAATATGAACTGGAGCAAATACATTACGGACATTGCGAAGGCTGCTGCAAAGGTGGGCTCCCACTATTGTGCTAGAAAACTACTGACACCTGAAAGTATCCTGTACCTCTACAAGGCCACCAATCGCCCATGCATGGAGTATTGTTGCCACATCTGGGCTGGTGCATCTACCACTAGTCTCTCCCTCTTGGATATGGTCCAAAAAAGGTTTCTAATCTAATAAATCCCACTTTGTCAACTAGGTTCCAACCTCTGTTCCATCACCGCAATGTTGCATCCTTGCGCCTGTTTTACAAGTATTTTAATGGAATGTGTCCTGATGAACTCATTGCACTTGTGTCCCCTCGACGTACATATCCCAACAAACCTACTTAGCAGCAAAATCTCACCCCTTCAATGTTGCGGTCCCTAAATGCCAGAAAGCTTTCTACTCTAATAGCTTCTTTCCTACAAAAGTTAGACTTTGGAATTCCTTTCCTGCTACCTACTTTCTTAACTGTACTGAGTTCAAACCAACATCTTAATCTTTCTTAGGCAATTAGTAGCTCCTTATGTCGAAGGGGCGATATGCCTTGTTTGAGGTGAAGATGAGTAAAATAAAAAGAAAAAAGAAAAGAAATAAAAAAAAAAAATATGAAATACAAAAAGTGAAATTAAAAATGAAATTAAAATGAAATAAAAAAAAATTGAAATAAAAAAAAATTGAAATAAAAAAAAATTGAAATAAAAAAAAATTGAAATAAAAAAAATTGAAATAAAAAAAATTGAAATAAAAAAAATTGAAATAAAAAAAATTGAAATAAAAAAAATTGAAATAAAAAAAATTGAAATAAAAAAAATTGAAATAAAAAAAAATTGAAATAAAAAAAAATTGAAATAAAAAAAATTGAAATAAAAAAAAATTGAAATAAAAAAAAATTGAAATAAAAAAAAATTGAAATAAAAAAAAATTGAAATAAAAAAAATTGAAATAAAAAAAATTGAAATAAAAAAAATTGAAATAAAAAAAATTGAAATAAAAAAAATTGAAATAAAAAAATTGAAATAAAAAAATTGAAATAAAAAAATTGAAATAAAAAAAATTGAAATAAAAAATTGAAATAAAAAAAATTAAAGAAAATTAAATAAGAAAATTAAAAAAAAATTTTTTTAAATTAAATAAAAAAGAAATTAAATAAAAAAAATTAAATAAAAAAAGAAATTAAATAAAAAAGAAATTAAATAAAAAAAGAAATTAAATAAAAAAAAGAAATTAAATAAAAAAAAGAAATTAAATAAAAAAAAGAAATTAAATAAAAAAAAGAAATTAAATAAAAAAAAGAAATTAAATAAAAAAAAGAAATTAAATAAAAAAAAAGAAATTAAAGAAAAAAAAGAAATTAAATAAAAAAAAGAAATTAAATAAAAACGAACATTACGGTAAAACCTACCAGCCACAATATTTCCTGAATTTCCAACAGCCTTAAAACCATCCGCCAATTTATCAATGCTGTCTCCATGAGTTAAGAGCACTTGCTGCTCTTTCGACAGACCCCTGTGTTAAAAAAAAAGAAAGAAAAAAAAAGTGTGTTTACATCAATATCCATGGTAAAGGCTCCATGGAAATTCCATGGTGGAAAAAAAAAAAATGTTCTAAATTTTATGCATATACATACATACACCATGCCACATCTAGCATCACCTGAAAACTAATATTCAGAAGAGAGTAATGCTCAAACATTAGTTTTTAATTTTTTTGCGCTAACCAGCAATGTTATAATAAATCTAATATATAAAAGGCTATATGTCTGTGTTTCCATATTTTAAAAATCTATCTTCTCCAATGAAGTCGCAGAGCGGCACTAGGGGCCCCAAATGATTAGATTTTTTATGGACCGTTCTTTTATGGATCTTTAGCAGGTTGAAATAGTTTTTAAGGGGTGAAAAAGGATCAACATTGAAAAGATTGTTATACATTTTGTATCTAAGTTTATTTTTAATCAGTTTATATGCGTGTCACGTTGGTACAGTGGTAACGTCACCAGCTTTGAATGCTACAGTTTTGATTTTGATTCTAACTGATAACGCTCAATTTTTTTTTTTTACTTTTGAAATCCCCCTCCCCCTAGCCTATGAATAATTTTTTTTTTTTTTTTTTTTAACTTTTGAAATCTCCCTCCCCCTAGCCTATGAATATTTTTTTTTTTTAAACTTTTGAAATCCCCCTCCCCTAGCCTATAATATTTTTTTTTTTTTTGCTAATTATTTTCCTTTGAAGAAACAAGCTGAGCGGAGTGAAAAAGATTGTGCAAAATTTCAAAAGAATTTAAAGCATGGTTACTGAGAAAAGTGCGAAGACAAACGGAAGTGAATTACTAGGTCTAATTCCTCCTTTGTCGAGGGAACCAAAAATAGAGTTAGTTAAGTGCAAATATGTGATAAACATCGAATTTGGAATAAAATTGTAATTTCTACCCTATTTTAAAAAAATAATGCTCTAAGGAACAAGCATCGGAAAAAAAAGGTCAAGTTCAAATCATTTTGGGGGAGCGGTGGGGGAGGTTGATGGTTATAAAATTTTGTCAAAAACTTCTGGGTTAACCCTATGCTAAAAATCCTATCGCTTTTAGAGTTTCATTCATCAATGACGTGTACCTCCACAAAACCTGCCGCTGTCCTACGTTAATACGCGCAGAGTGCGAACGATAGTTGTTTGCGATTTTCAACTGATCTTTTTCATAAAATATTTTTCCGATTCGATGTTTCTGCTGTTTTGTGTTTGTTTCTGATGTTTTGTGTTTGTGGGATTCAAAACAAATGCATTTCAAGTAAAAACACTATTATGTACTCACTAGCATGGCTACCCGGCATTGCCCGGATGGAGAGTTGGTTGGTTGTTTTTGTTTTACGGCATATCAACCCTTTTCAGGTTATTTAATGCCGAATCCGGTGATTTTGAAGAAAAAATTTTTAATAGAATATATTTGTTTTTTGCAAGTCAGTTTCTATTTAACCCATAGTTGGGACCCTAACAGGTACTACCACTCCGGGTCAGAGTGGACCTGGGAGCAATGGCAATTAAAGGGTGGCTCCACACTCCCCAGAGCCCGCAAGCTGTGGCCTCACCATCAGATATAGTTTAAGGTCATATCCAGGACCTGGATGGAGAGAGATGGTATACTAAGACTATTGGTACGGACCCAACAATTGGAAGAACAAATGGATTTATAAGACCCCAAAATCCAACCTTGATTGCCCTTTGGAGCCCGTAGTGCAGTGGATAGCGATGCGAAATATATGCGATTTCAGGTGAGCACTGTTCTAGAGGTAGTGGTTTCAATCCCACCTAAAACCGGTCAGAGGATTAGTTGACCAAACCGTGGTGAGATGATAACGTCTATTGAAAGCAGCAATTGCTGTGGATGTAGTTGGAGGATTCGACATTCCTATCCCGTCACGGTTAACCTGACAAAGGTCAGAGGAATAATTGGCCAAAACGTCGTGAAAAATAACAACTAGAAGATGACGATAATAGTTCAAATGATTAAATAAAAAATTATACAACTTTCCTCATCTCCAAAAATAATTCCAAGCCAATTCAATAATAAATGACAGAATCGTTAAAAATGACCCGCAAATGGATGGTAACATTTAATGCTAGTAAGGCCAAGTCTGAAGAATAATAAAATATGAATAAATTAAGTTTCTTGAATAAAATGAATATTCCGCGTTTCATCCACTCTAGGATTCTTCAGGCTTATGCGAGAATTTTGTGGTTTTTATATACGCACCTTCTATTGGGTTTTTAATTAGCCAATCAGCTTTCTAGTATCCACCGCACCCTTCCTAATCAGCCAATCAACAGGCACTTACAGGACAAAGGCCCAGTTGACCTCCGGTTAACCCGTTCCTTTGTGTGTGCTATTTAGCGTAGATATCTAGTGTCTTGACTTGTTTTAAATCTAGGTTAAATTTTATTTATATATATATATATTTTATTTATATATATATTATATATATATATTTATTATTTAAATATTTTATTTAAATATTACGTGCATAAAAGTAATAATATGGTACTCTTGCATATGGTACAATAAAATATTTATATAATAAATTAATGATTACAAATAATATGTCCTAAAAAATGGAGGGCGATTAAAATGTAAACAAAGGGCAGATAACTTCTCCTTTAAGAGTGCTCAGGGAATGAAAAGAAAGAAAAAATACTACAGAATCATTAATAAAAAATAAACCAACAATATATATATATATATATATATATATATATATATATATAATCCACTGTGAAAAATTTCCCACACTCTTTATCTGTGCCTAAATCAAAACGTGGATTCCATGAACAAAGCTTCTTTCTTAGAACTGTACGCCTGTGGAACTCTGTTCCGTCTGCCTGCTTCCCACCTGACTACAACTTGGATGTGTTCAAGTCCAACGTTAACAAATTCCTAATGAACCGCTCCCTTAAGTAAACACTTCATCAAATCTCCACACTAACGTAATGTACTTGCAATAACCCTTATCCCTGAGTGGCTTCCGAGCCTTGATAAGTGGTGATCACTGTGTAAAAAAAAAAATTAAAAAAAATGTATATTCATTTTTTGGTGTACTTGTTTGAGAATTGAGAAAAGTGACTTTTGCTGATCCAAAATTATGTAAACAGTGGGATAAAAAGACAGATGAAAATGGATTGATGTCAAAATTAAAAATGGAAGAAATAATGAAACAACATTTAAAGCAAGAAAAAGAAAAAAAAAACCTGTTAAATTCATCAAAAAATTATTTTTTGACCAAAACAAAATAAAAAAAAAAATTTTTTTTGTTGTCACAAGAAAGTTAATTTAAAAAAAAACCTGTCAAATTCATGAAAATTATTTTTTGACCGAAAAAAAAAAAATAAAATGAAATAACAATTTTTTGTTGTCACAAATTAAAAAAAAAAAAAAAACTATGTTAAATTCATCAAAAAATTATTTTTTGACAAGGAAAATAGATGAAATAAGTTATAATTTTTTTTGTTGTTGCCACAATAAAGTTAAAATAAAAAACAAAACAAAAGAAAAACATTTCCCATAAAAATTGTTTTTTTAATACTGAACCAGACCAATTAAGTTACAGTTCAACAGCCATCGAATAACATTGAACGAAAACCTGGTTTTACCATAGTTCTTACACGGTATCAGTACCGCTTTTTCTACAAAATTTTTCAAAAAGGTTTATATACATATATATAAGGCAAAATGTGTGTGTGTATGTATGTACATTTTATGTACGTCCGCAAAAGGCTTTTTTCCGGGGGGCTGCTCACTTGGCTCCCTCATTCTTAAAACTTTATATCTATGTCTAAATCATAATATCAACGAGTTAACATCGGAGGTCGCCTGTCTATTTAATTTGCCCGACTTTGAAAAGCTAAATATTTTCTAGATTTTTGGATCGCCGTGTGTTGCTTTCGTTTTTCGGTATAAAAAAAGCGAAACTCGATTTGAATAGCCACCTCCCTGGCCCACGGCCGGGTCTCCATACAGCGATGTAAATGTTTGGTCAATGTTGGCTTTTCACCGTCATATTAGACAGTTGCTTTCATTTCGAGACACTCCCCTAATAAACGGCAGAGCTGCTTTTTCTTCCCCAAAGTTCAGTAAAAGCTGTCCCGCACAAAATATTAACTGCTGAACAGCCATTGCTTACGTCATGTTTCAAGGTCAAACACCATGCGACTTAACTTCCTCACACCTGTCAATTTCATTTTATAAACGTTAACACGCTTATCAATTCCTCTCTCTGCCCCCCCCCCCTTAAAGACTGACTTTGCCCTCATGGGAGGCAAGTAAAAAAAACATTTCATATGTTCAGTAAGTCATCAGCAGAAATGTTATTTTAATATCGGTGCAGCTTAGATAAGTAGGTCCTGCAGATGAGCCTTGTTCTGAAAAATCTGAACAGTTAAGTCACGTGACATGTGACACCGACGGTGCCGCTACCATTATTGACTCTTAATGTTGACTTATCTTGCCGTTGGTTGCTTTTATTTATTTTCACTTGTTCATTATGTTTATAGTAATAAATGTTTGAAATGTCTTCGAATTTTGTCTTTCTTTAATTCTTTGAATTGTTTTTTTTTAAATTTTTTTTTACTTTAAGCTTAACTTGCTTTTACATTTCATCATTTCGTTTTTTAGTAATAAATGCTTCTCTACATTAAAAACTGACCTTCATCTTCATTCAAAAGGGTTACTTTTCGGTAGCTTCACCGGTTGTTAAACCTAACTGGTCAGATTTTCCAACACGAGGTTCATTTGCGGGACCTACTTATCTAAGCTGCGCCTTATTATCTAGGAGTAAAATTGGATTTAAATTCTGTAAATTAAAAATCACAACAATTTTTTTTAAAAGGAATAGAAGGATTTAAAGTTTTTTCCTTATTCCATGGAGTTTCAATGAATAGTTCATATCCGCATAGGAAACGTAGTTAGAAAAATGATATTCATATGTAATCTAAAAATTTTTCTGGTTAGCATATGAATTGAAAACAAAAATTTTGAAAGAAATCACATGTGTGTGTGTGTGTATATATATATGTAAAATCGAACAGAATGAAGGAAGAAAGCGACCACGTGTCTGCGCGTGTTGTCTTACCTGCTGGGAGGATCACAGGGAGGGCAGAAATTAAAAATGGCGGCTGTGTTTTTTGTAAGATTATTGAGCGATGACGTCAGGCCTCACGTGACTATTTTTCTGGCCGCCGATTGGCTGATGACGAACGCTTGGACAATAAAAGGAGTATGTTCAGAAGATCGGACAGTGTGTATCAACTGCATCAGTGTGATTAGAAGTTCGACGTGTGTGTTAATCAACTGCCGTAGTTGTGAAACGAATTCCAGCTTTAGAAGTTCGACATGTGTGTTAATCAACTGCCGTAGTTGCGAAACGAATTCAAGCTATTTTGACGAAATGGGGGGAAAAAATTTACCTCAAATTAATACCAGAGTTTGATGGATCGACCCTGGTAATTGACTGGGTGGAAAAGGTGGAATTACATTGCCTTTTGTCTGACGTAAAAAACTTTGAATAAGTTGTTTCTCTGCGTTTGTCCGGCGGCGCCTTTGCGGTGTATCAACAGCTCAGCCATGAGGGCAAACAGGACTACGAGAAAATCAAGGCGGCGCTGTTCAAGGCGTTTGCGAATCACCCCACCACTGCTTGGGAGCAACTTGAGGCAAGGACCTTACGTCCAGGCGAAATGGTTGACGTGTACTTGGCCGAGCTGACTAAGTTGACAGTGTTGTTTGGTGGACTGCCTGAGCGGGCCTTAGCATACAAATTCCTAGCAGGACTCCCGACAAGAGCAAAGCAACTACTACAAGCTAGCTCAAGTGCAGATTCGTTGGCCCTTAATGACCTAGTAGATCGGGCCAGGACTATAATGAAGAATTACTCCGAGATGAGGGAACCAGTAATTGCTGCTGCTCAGTCCACACCAAATGATAAGAAACCGTATCAGGGACCCGGTCCACGTGGTGGAATCATATGCTACAGATGCAATAGAGAGGGCCACATTGCAAGGAACTGCCGGCAACAACCAACGGCTGTTCGCTGCTACCGGTGTAAGGAAACTGGACATATAGCTCAAGATTGTCCTGAAAACGGAACCGGGGACAAGGTGTCAGCGTCGACCTCTTCCCCACGCAGAAATTAAATGAGACGCTGCCGATCATACCGATATATATATCAACGAAACACTGTGTTCAGCACTTCTCGATTCTGGGTGCTCCCGCAGTATTGTATGTGCAGATCTCTGCCACATTTGGAGAAAGAAGAACGTCAGAGTGACTACCATCAGTGGAGAGACGCGCACATGTTGCGGGGTGGGCAATGTAAACATTCGGATGAAAAATGGAAGCTCCGCTAACCTAGAGGCGCTGGTAGTGCTCGAAAAAACCCTGAGTTTTGACCTGCTCCTAGGATATGATGCCATCAGAGCCCTTGGTGGTGTCTATATAACGGCGATGGGGGCGGTACATTTTCAGGAGGAAGCCTCAGTGTGTGCTGCGCTAAGGATCGACCAACCGGACTTCAGCGTCGAATTTGACGAGCAAAAGAGGGCTTGGATTGCCTCATGGAAGTGGTCGGAAAACCGGGAACCAGTCAAAGTGCAGAATGGAATAACTGATTACGATGTGCCCGACCACATGAGGCCCGCGTACGAAAAAGAACTTCGTAAATGGATCGAGGATGGCTGGCTGATTCCCTACCCATACAAGAAACTTGGACCTCCTAAGGGTCTGATCTCATTAATGGCAGTTGCTCAGCACAGCAAAGCCAAAATCAGGCCGGTAATGGACTACCGAGAACTGAACTCATGTTGATGCGTTCACAGCTGATGCTGACGTGTGTGCTAGCAAACTACGAGAGTGGTGCCAACTGGGTCATAATGTGTCCCTGTTGGATCTGAGAAGAGCATATCTGCAGGTCCGGGTTAGCGAGTCAATGTGGCCATTTCAGACGGTAGTGTTTGCCGCTAGGAGGTATTGCCTCACATGACTGGGCTTTGGGCTGAATGTTGCGCCCCAAATAATGAAGACGATCGTCAATGCTGTATTGTCACAGGATAAGACCGTAAAAGAGGGGACATCAGCATACCTTGACGACATATACGTGAATGAAGACATTGTGCCGTCATCACGTGTGAGGGCCAAGCTAGCCGAACTTGGACTGATGTGTAAGGATCCAGAATGCTTGGAGGATGGCGCTCGTGTCTTGGGGTTGAGCGTTCAACAGGAGCGAGGGACCTTGAAGTGGGGGCGTGGAACTCCAGTTCCTGAAGTGCCCCATGTCCTCACGAGGCGGACTATATTTTCCCTGTGTGGAAAACTGGTGGGACACTTACCAGTAGGTGGATGGACTCGGGTCGCGACAGCCATCATGAAGAGGAGGGCGAGTGCAGTTACCAAAGGCTGGGATGACGAAATGGTGGACAATCTGTTGCTGCGCATGAAGGAGACCATCACAAGAGTCAAGCAGGAGGACCCTGCTAAAGGAGATTGTTGCGTCCAGGGAGACAGGCTAAATGTGTGGGTGGATGCGATCTCCCTCGCGATTGGGGCGCTATTGGAGATGAACGGGTCTGTGATTGAGGACGCCTGCTGGTTGCGACCAATGGATGATGCTGCTCACATCAACCTGGCAGAGTTGGATGTGGTAATAAAAGGAATAAACTTGGCACTGCAGTGAAAAGTCAAAGAATTATGCATACGCACAGAGTCGCTGTGCATATACCACTGGATAGTTGACATACTAACAGGCAAAACGAGAGTGCGCACTAAGGCGGCTACCGAAATGCTAATCAGACGAAGGTGGAGACAATAAGGAAGTTGGTGGAAGAGTACGACCTATCGGTGAATGCGGTGCTTGTCACTTCAACCTGCAATCTTGCCGATAGACTTACCCGTGTGCCCCAGAGATGGTTCGACGCAATGAAGAAAGAAGCCGAACCAGGGTCTTTATGTGCTGCCTCTGTTGAGGAGACGGATAAAATCAAGAAGGTACACCATGACAGTGGACACCCCGGAGTGAGACGGACATATTATTTCGTACATTTAACCAACCCATCAGTGTTCAAAAGCAAAGTAGAAGCAGTGGTCAAGGAATGCCAAATATGCCAGTCAATCGACCCTGCTCCCACTAAATGGCAGAAAGGTCGGCTGGAAGTCGACGAGAATTGGAGCCGACTGGGCATGGACATAACCCATTATGGTGGTCAGCACTTCCTCACACTGATCGATTGCAGACTAACGAGGTTTGCGATCTGGCGACTATTAACAAGACAGGACTCGGCTAGTGTCATCCGTCAATTAGAGTCCATATTTTACGAGCGGGGGCCACCTGAAGAGATTCTCAGACAACGACACAGCCTTTTGCAGCGGAGAATTCAGGCGTTTCGCAGACGAGTGGGGGATCCGACTTAGACACAGGTGTGCGTATGTACCAAGTGGCAACGGTATAGCGGAGCGGTGCCACCAAAGTGTGAAGAGGATAGCAGTGAGGAAGCAATGTACGATTGCAGAGGCAGTATATAGGTACAATACAATACCAAAGAATGACTCGACTGCTGAAAGTGCACCTGCTAATGCGATACATTGCTATCGAGTGCGTGTTAAGGGCATTGACGCCTGCCTGCCTAATCAGAAGAGGACGCAAGGACGGTACAAGTTAGGGGACACCGTCTGGGTAAGGCCTCCCAATAACCGATGTACGACCAGTTTCAGAAGAGGACGGATCACTGGCATAATTAGTGAGCAGGCTGTGCTGGTTGATGGTACTCCACGGCATGTGAGGGATGTCCGGCCCACCCTTGATACAAACCAAATGGCGAACAGCGAAAGTGATGAATCATCCAATGATGAAATGTGTATCCGACCTATGCCCCATTGCCGTGATGATATGGCTGAGAATCTCAGCAGAGATGGCGATAGTTCCAGCGCCACTTCTGAGAGCCCCAATGATGATGGAGCCCAGCTTGATGGAAGGACTGCTGGCAACATTAATGGCGACAGGTCTGTTACCCCTTCTGAGAGCTCGGATGAAGATGGAGCGCAGCTGGATAGTAGGACTGTGGACACTGACCCAAGTAGCTCTGATGAAGATGAAGTCCAGCTAATCTCCCTCCGTAGGAGTGTCCGTAACAAACGACCGTGGCCGCAATGCCGCATGTGTGATCTTGGAGGAGGTGTAAAGTCGAACAGAATGAAGGAAGAAAGCGACCACGTGTCTGTGCGTGTTGTCTTACCTGCTGGGAGGATCACAGGGAGGGCAGAAATTAAAAATGGCGGCTGTGGTTTTTGTAAGATTATTGAGCGGTGACGTCAGGCCTCACGTGACTGTTTTTCTGGCCGCCGATTGGCTGATGACGAACGCTTGGACAATAAAAGGAGTATGTTCAGAAGATCGAGGACAGTGTGTATCAACTGCATCAGTGTGATTAGAAGTTCGACGTGTGTGTTAATCAACTGCCGTAGTTGCGAAACGAATTCAATATATATATATATATATATATATATATATATATATATATATATATATATATATTTAAAAAATTTTTTTAATTACATTTTCACCCCAAACAAGGCACATTGCCACTTTGATGTAGTTTAGTTGGAGGGGGTTACTATCAGGGACATAAGCTACAGGGGTACTATGTGGGGAGTTGGACAGCAAGATGTCGGTTCACATTACACTTGAAATTCTGCATGTCAGTACAGTTGGGGAAGCAGGAACCCGGAAGGGAATTCCAAAGTCTAGCAGTTCTGGGGAAGAAACTACTGGAGTAAAAGGCTCTCTTACATCTAGGGATCTCAACTGTGAAGGGGTGGGATCTTGCTGCTCGTGGGTATTTACGTCGGGGGGGGGGGGGTACAAGTGCTTGCAGTTCTTCGGAGCATCCACCGTTAAAGTACTTGTAGAGCAGGCAGAGGGATGCTACATTTCGTCGATGGGGCAGAGGCTGAAGCTTAGATAACAGTATGAAAGCTGATAAGATGCCGAAAGGAATAGGTTCAAATGATATTCCAAATGGTTGGGATTGTCATAAATATGAGGTCCCTTCAATAAGTTTCCAGATTTTTTTTTTTTTTTTTGTACATGCATTTAAAATTGTCGTCGAGCATTGAAAATTCACCATGTTGTTGTTATACGTCTTATGAGGTGATTGGCCAATTTTTATGATTTCAAGTTTAAATGAACAGCTACAGCAGGAATTGGAATACATTCTACTAAAGCCTGATTTTCACAGCTGGTGAATTTCCAAAGCTGGACTTGAGGATACTTTAGAAGAACGATATGCAATAAAATTCTATTTTAAACTTGGAAAAAATGCCACGTAAATACATGAAATGTTTCAGATGAATCGAGCATCAGTTTTTGAGTGGCATAAGAGATTCAAGGAAAGCAGGATGATGAGAGTTGTGGGAGGAGTAAGGAAGTCAGAACGCCAGATATAATTGACCAAATAAAGAAACGTATGGAATGCTCCAGACTGCTTTTGAACCATCTTGCATGAATCAAGCATCATTTTTTGAGTGGCATTGGAAATTCAAGGAATTCTGTGAGGAATGATGAGGTGTGGGAGGAGTAAAGAAGTCAGAACACCAGAGTCGATTGGCCAAATAAAGAATTTCATGGATAAAGAGCATTGTGTCTATAGAGACAAAAGATGCACAGTTTGACGTCAGTGTGGGAACTGTACACAATTATTTGCAAGGAACTGAAGATGTGTGGTCAGAGAAGATGAGAAAGACATTGTCATGACGACAGGGAGATGGTCGAGCTGATCAATTCAGATCCCGCAGTTCTTGATGCTTTGGTGAACTGCAATGAAAGCTGGATCTACTGCTATAACCCGAGATCAAGAGAGAGTCTCCCGTGAAAGCATGCCAGACTCAAGAAGGCCAGATAGAGCAAATCCACCCAGAAACTTATGATGATCCATTTTCCTGACAGCACAGGCATGATCTACATGCACAGGGTTCCCACTGGACAGACAGTCAACAAGGAATATTATGTTGAGGTCTTAAGGGAATTCAGGAAGAGATTTCGTCAGAAGAGACTAAAACTCATCAAATTGGGTCATTGGCATTTTTCACCAGGACAATGCACCAGTTCACAACACCATTCTTATCACAAACTATTTGACCAAGTTCCTCATCCTCCCTATAATCCAGACCTTGCTCCCTGTGACTTTTGGTTATTCCCCAAGCTCAAGGAAAACCTTAGAGGCTGTCTTTATGAGACAACTGAGAAGATGAAGAGGCTGTGACGAGGGTTCTATGGGGCCTTCCAGAAGTTGTTGTAACAGTTGCAGCCAAAGGAGCTTACTTCAAAGCGGACTAGAGTTATTGATACTAATATTCATACTTTAAGTTTAGAGAAATATTCAATTTGTAAATTGAAAATAATTAAAAAATTTTTCTTGAAAAAATATATATATATAGGAAATTTATTACTGTGAGTCCAGAATGAGTTTACAAATTGTTTCAGCTAGAGGAAAATCCTCAAAGAGAGGAAAAATCCAACTAGCATCGTCAGAATTCATAGATGGACTAAGTTATAAAATCAAACAAGAATGGAAAAATCGTAGATGAAGGGGAGTTAGAAAAGAAGGGGGAGTGGTAGGGAGAGGACGTTGGAATTTAAAGTAATAGGAGTGTATACAATAAGAGAGGGGTTTATAATTAAATATTAATTATGTGTAAATTCTTATATACGTTTTTTTTAGTTTATATACGTTTTTATATATATATATATACGTATACACACTTAAATGGAACTAAAGTGGACTTGCCAGATTTTCCTTCACATTCTCAGGGTGTGGAACGGGCAGTCAAGTTAACAACAGAAGCTTCACTGAGTGTTTATGGTTTTGAGGCGAGGCAGAAACAGATAATAGGAAAATTATTGAGTCAAAAGTTGAGACCGTCATTTTTTGTCCAAAGGCTCATATATAGCGCAGTTTGACTATTTATTAGGCTTTATTAAAATAGTGTTTGTTTATCCTTATTTGTTTGTATGTTATATTTTCACTTATAAAAGTAAAAAAAAATAATTTTTAACCTATTCAAATATTACAGGTTAATTCATTATGTTAAATGGCAGTTAAAACAAAAAACAAATACTGAAAATGGGGGGGGGGTAGATTTTCAATTTCAAGATTAATTATTTTGTTTTTATTCATATCATTTTTATATAATAAAAGGACATTTTGTGATGTAAATAGTAAAATTATTTATTTTTTTCACACAATAATTCAAGCGAAATTATGCAGAAAAGAAGAATTTTCTGTATTTCGTTGTTTAGGATCTTTAAGCCGCTGAAGCATTTGATCAATTTTTTTTGTCTGAATACTTATTATACTAATATACAACTTTCGGTTTATGCCTCTTTTTAGAATTTAAAAAAAAATTGAAAAATCAACCTATCCTAATATGTATATACGTATACACACACTTACTTGAAAATAGGGCATTTGGGATCAACTGTTATTTTGAATTGTCCATCCTCTCGCACATCCTTTTTTAGAACCGTGCCGCCAAACTCTTTATTGAGCATCTGAGAAGAGGAAAAGAGAGAAAAAAAAAATCATCAATACTTATATAGAACGCTGCAATTTGCAGAATAAGAAAAGTTTTTGTGTGTCCAGCTCAAAGTCAAAAACAAACACAGACAACGTTGGTATATTCTTAATAAACAATATAAAAAAAAAAATTCTTTGCTGATCAACTGGGTCAGGTTTTATCGACGAAGGGGAGGCATTTTTAATATGTACTAATTTTGAAAAGAAAACGTGGACTGGTGTCTTGCCAAGGCCACTGGAAAAATGGTGGGATCCTTCTATCAATCCAGTAAATATGTCACTGCTGATGCAAGTCTATCTATATAAGAGCCAGGAACATCCAAGGATTTTTTTTTTTTTTTACATGGAGGTCACTACTTATCAAGGCCTGAAGGCCACTCAGGGATAAGGGTTATTGCGTGTACAGTAATCAATGAGATAATATTGTAGTAATCATTAGTATTGGGGGTTTTGATAGTGTCTTACTTAAGGGGGCGGTTTGTCAGGAGCTTGTTTATGCTGGACTTGAAGACATCCAAGTTGTAGTCAGGTGGGAAACAGGCAAGCGGCATGCAGTTCTAAGAAAGAAGCTATGGAGTACTGTTGCCACATCTGGGCAGGAGCAGCTAGAAAGGACTTGTCCTGCCTTGATAGAGTTCAAAATAGACTTTGTAGCCTCGTAGGAGATGTCCTTTTCTCTTCTCTGCAACCTCTATCTTACAGAAGAGATATTGCGAGTTTGTCTCTGCTTTATTGTTATTTTCATGGCAAGTGCTCGACTGAGCTTCAATCTATGGTACTCCCTCTCGCCAAACTTTCACAAGAAACACTCGTCTAGCTGTACACACTATCAATAATTCCCCCACCCCCACTCTTTATCTGTGCCTAAACCTAAACTTAGATTCCATAAACAAAGCTTCTTTCTTAGAAGTGTACGCCTGTGGAACTGTCTTCCCTTTTCCTGCTTTCCAGCTGATTACAATTTGATTGTCTTCAAGTCTAACGTAAACAAGTAAACAAGTTCTTGATGAGCCGTTCCACTTAAGTTAAATTTACCAAATTTCCATTACTAACGATTACTATATTGTCCAATTGACTACTGTACACTCTTAACCCTTATCCTTGAGTGGTCTCTGGGCCTTGATAAGTGGTTATGACTATGTAAAAACTTACTCTGGATTTTATATACTTTTTCTTACCAGTCTCTTAGGACTAGTTCTCTTCCAAAAGAAGAGGGAGGGAGCAAGAAAATCAGAAAGGGTGGTTTTAGTAGCAGTAGCATTCTAAAGGATTTCTTTATTTAATTTATAACAGACAGAGAAAAGGTCGTTGAAAAAACAGGTTTGGTTTAGTTTGGGTGTTTTACGGCATATCAACCCTTTTCGCGTTTATTTAATGCTGAATCCAGTTATTTTGGAAAGAGTATTCATGTTGCATCCAGTTGTTTTGTAGAAGAAAAGAGGGAAGAAAAGAAAAAAAGGAGGATAAAAAAGATAAAGATAAAAAAAAAAAAAAAAAAAAAAAAAAAAAAATCAGCCCAGCTGTTTAAGAGTCCAAAGGAACTGAACTTACACACACAGACAAACTTCCTTTTAAGTAGATTAGAAAACAGATTATCCCTCTCCTCTGAAGAAATCTGCACCAGTTTAGTAGAAGGTTTTTATTCTTTAAGAAAAAAAAAAAGAGGGGGGGGAAAAGAGGGGGGGGGAGATGGGGGAAAGAGGGGTGGAGAAAAAAAAAAAAAAGGAGGATAAAAAGGAAAAAAATCAAAAATCAAAAAAAAAATCAGCCCAGCTGTTTAGGAGTCCAAAGGAAATTAACTTACAGACAAACTTCCTTTTAAGTAGATTAGAAAACAGATTATCCCTCTCTGAAGAAATCTGCACCAGTCAAGGAATAAATAATATTTCCCAAATTTTAGATATTATTCATCCAAGGCCATAACGATTAAGAAAATACCAACTTTGTAGCCATTTGTTTTGTAGTTTTAGATTTTTAACTGGATATACCGTCAATTACACTTTATGTGAAAAATTACAGTTGAATATCAAATATTTAACTTACCTGCATCCCATAACAGATTCCCAAAACTGGTAACCCACATCGGAAAATATCGGGATCATAACGAGGTGCACCATCAGCATAAACAGAGTTAGGCCCACCAGATATGATAATGGCTCTTTTGAAAAGGAAAAAAAAGTTTAAAATAAAAAAGTTAGGAAGAAAATATTAAATATACAGTTTATGTCATTTAATTTGATGATACTGGTGTAAGCTTTTACGACCCGTGCTGAAACCAACGTTTTGTGGGGTTCTTCTAGTAGTTTATATGAACAGCTGGAAAAATCAAAAAAAAAAAAAAATAAATAAAGAAGTATCAAACTGGAAAAATTTAATTGAAAAATAAGTATGGTGTAGTTTGCTTGAAGCATCGTTATAGAATAAAAGATATTTTAGAAGGCTAGAACAATGCGGGAATGTACAGTTGTTGTGTGAAGATAAATAAATATGTGAATAATTTTTTTTTTTTTTTTAATATTTTATTCATTATATATACAGAGTGTCCACAAAGTCTGGCTACATTATGCAGCCAGACTCTGTGGGCACCGTGTAGATTATGCAGCCAGACTCTGTGGGCACCGTGTAGATTATGCAGCCAGACTCTGTGGGCACCGTGTAGATTATGCAGCCAGACTCTGTGGGCACCGTGTAGATTATGCAGCCAGACTCTGTGGGCACCGTGTAGATTATGCAGCCAGACTCTGTGGGCACCGTGTAGATTATGCAGCCAGACTCTGTGGGCACCGTGTAGATTATGCAGCCAGACTCTGTGGGCACCGTGTAGATTATGCAGCCAGACTCTGTGGGCACCGTGTAGATTATGCAGCCAGACTCTGTGGGCACCGTGTAGATTATGCAGCCAGACTCTGTGGGCACCGTGTAGATTATGCAGCCAGACTCTGTGGGCACCGTGTAGATTATGCAGCCAGACTCTGTGGGCACCGTGTAGATTATGCAGCCAGACTCTGTGGGCACCGTGTAGATTATGCAGCCAGACTCTGTGGGCACCGTGTAGATTATGCAGCCAGACTCTGTGGGCACCGTGTAGATTATGCAGCCAGACTCTGTGGGCACCGTGTAGATTATGCAGCCAGACTCTGTGGGCACCGTGTAGATTATGCAGCCAGACTCTGTGGGCACCGTGTAGATTATGCAGCCAGACTCTGTGGGCACCGTGTAGATTATGCAGCCAGACTCTGTGGGCACCGTGTAGATTATGCAGCCAGACTCTGTGGGCACCGTGTAGATTATGCAGCCAGACTCTGTGGGCACCGTGTGTGTGTATATATATATATATAATTTTTTTTTTTTGGGGGGGGGGTTACTAGTGCACTTATTGATCCGTGCTGAAATAATATTTAAAAAGCCATTCTTACCATGGGGAGGGGAGGGTGTTTTTTTTAACTATTCTATACTTTAACCTTACAATGAATAAAACAAAGCTTTAATTAAACTTGGAAATACGATTTAAAAAATAGCGCAGATCAGTAAGTGCGCTAGCACCGTTTTTTTTTTTTAAATATATATTTATTCATTTATCTACCTGAATTTTAACTGTGGGTTGTACTTAGTTCCAAAGGTCCTTTCGGGTAATAACCCATCATCAGTGGAAAAATGAAGCCTCTCTCTAATGTAAATTGCAAAATGCATGTTTTATTTAGATTTAAATCCAAACGCTCAGGGGAGATAATTCTATACATTTTAAGATCAAGGGACGTAATTAAAATTCTGCTTAATATGGTTATTATATGGCGTTGTTTAAATGTTAAAATTTTTTTTTTTTTGTGCATTTTAAATTCAAGCGGTCAAAGATTAATTAACTAGCCGCTGTTTAAAAGTTTTTGTAAGATATCAGACACTCGGTAGCTTCAATAATTATGTAAGCGGTTAATGGAGGTGACTTTTTTTTTTTTACTTACATGTAGATATATGATTAAGGGAACTTTGTATAGATATGGTTAATCTAAGAGAAATATGTATCTATTTCTTCATTCGTTAATTTATTTAGATTATGTAGTTGTTAGAGTATTTTTTTTTTCCTGTATGAGTTATGACTAAGGGCGTATAAGGAAAGTAGTTAGTCCGATTGTGTTTTTATTAGAAACTAGCAATGGGTGCCTGGCGTTGCCCGGGTGTTTGGAGGTGTATGCTGAGCTAAAAAAAAAAAAAAAAAAAAAAAAAAAAAAAAAATAACGGTAATTTTTTTAAAACTTTGGTCCCTATTATGACCCCTTAATATTTATTGTTTTGGGCTCAAATCAAGTTATTAAGTTAGATCCATGTTCAAGAAACCTATATCTAAAATGTCAAGTGTTTAGACCCAAAATTGTCAGAGGAGTTTGGTAGAGTTCTCAAAAGTCAAATCGTTGAACTTTGACCCCTTAACAGCGAAATTTCTGGCCAAACCGCGATCACATCGATTTTCTCAAATCTCAGTAACCTGTATATCAAATTTCGAGTCTGTAGACTAAAAAATTGACAGAGTTATTGCGTAGGGAAATGTACACAGACACACACACATGTTCACTTTTATAGATATCTAAGATTTTTCTGTTTTAATTTTTGGTTTTAACTTTTCAATCAGTATTGATTCTTTTAATCTGAGCTTTGCCTGATTCCTATCATTTGCTAAAATTTTCACATTAATGTTTTTATCTGGATTATGTTCTAGAAACGCACGTTTGAAGAATGACGATGTTTTGGTGGTAATGTGTTCTTTAATTCGGATATGTAACCGTCTTATAGAGCTTCCGATATATGATTCATTACAAATTTGATATATTGAATATGAGCATTCGCATAACCCTGTGTTTTTTATGGGGCAGTTGTATAAAGAGCATGGCTTGTTCATAGGTGCTGTCTTAACGTTGGGCCGGTGCGTGTGAGTTGTATATCTAGTTTTGCTTTGTGAATGGCTTTGCGTATGGCTGTAGTTACTTTATCATTAAAATGTGGTATTTTATGAAAGCATGTGTTAGTTATTTTGGGTTTTCTTTTAAGTGTATTAATGTGTTGGATGGTTTTTGTGGGGGTATCCATTCAGTTGTAGGGTTTGATGGAACTTTTCAATGGAGGTGATCTTGTCCATTTCATTCGTGCATCTGCTGCGAATGTGGTTTGTTTCATTTGAGCATAACTTATTTTTGCTTGTGTAGGTAGTGCTGACTTATAATTCCCGAAAATGTCACAGCAGGCGGATTTCTTATAGAAGTTGGTGTTTAATTGGCCTGTTTCTGTGATGTGGAGTGTGAAATCGAGTAATGATAGATGTCCGGACGTGTTAGGGTGTTCAATGGTAAATTTGATATGTGGGTCTGCATTTTGGAACTTGATGAATATTTTATTAGCTCCCTCAAGAGATGTTAGGATGAGGATATCGTCTACATGTCTCGTGAAGAATGTATTTTATGACAAAGCCGTTATAAAACTGGAAAAATTTAATTGAATAATATGTTTTTTTTTTTTTACAAAGTCACAAGGACCCGTGGCGCAGTGGTTAGAGTACTTGGAAAAATCAATTGTAAAAAGTGATATTCTCCTGAAGGTTGAAGGTTCAATTCTCAGTGTGGGCGACCAGCGATTTACTTTAGGACCTCTATTCAGTCATGTCTGACCGAAACAAGAGCATACGCTACTTCCGTGAATTAAATAATGGATTCCTCTTAAAATTCCGTCGAAAATCCTGAGTTCGATAAGATACACCTGAAGAAGGTCGGAGATTACATCAACCAATATGTTGTGAAACTAACACTCAAGATGAGAACAGTAGTCCGATGAATCCAAATAATATTAATAATCAATCCTCATCTCAAAAAATTCAGATTTTTTCAAATAATCAATCTGTTGCATTTTCATTAGGAGTCACATCTTTCACTTTGTGCGGATTGCGAATCCACGCAACTTATTTTTCGATATTCCTTACGATCGAGGGCAAGTTGGTTGATGGATGCCTAACTGTGGTTTTTCTGGTCCGAGACAAGCAGACATATCGTTACCTGTTGATTGTAAAAAGAGTTGTCTATAAAAGTTTATGTGTCACATTTGTTAACGTGTATTTGTGAAGCGACCGCACGCATGAGTCGCATCTTCTACTCGGTGCGGATTGCAAACCCACGTGACTTATTTTTCGCCATTCCTTCCGATCCAGGGCAAGCTGGTTGATGGACGCCCAACTGTTGAGAGATTTCCAATCAAAAACATTTTCTCTCCACCTTCTCCTTTGCTTTGCTCTGCCTCTTTCGCCTTTCTAACATATCCTCAAAGCATAACTTTAACAGGCCAGTGATTGATCGTTTGACGTGACCAAAAAATTCAAGAGTTTTTACTTTTGATTTTATCAAATAGAGAGGGGTAGGGGAGTAATTTGACGAGTGGATATTTTTTTTTTTTTTTTTTTTTTTCAATCAGGTGATGTCCCATAATAAAACACATTATGTGATTGGCTAGTTTAGTCCATGTGATACAATCAAGGCCATATAAAATTACTGGCAGGACATAAATAAACTTTTACTTAAACAGTTATTGGCACCCTTTTTGATTTTAGAATGGTGCTGTATTAAAAAAAACAAAAAAAAAAAAAAACACCCAACCCAGCCCGATTCTGTGTTTCACTGTTGTCTGGCGGATCTTGAAACGTCTAATCCCAAACTCTGCAAGTATTGGAGGAAAACATCAGAAACGTAATAAGGGAGTTAAACAGCAATCCAGAGATTCTGCAATCTGTCATGAATAATGTTTTGGAAAGAGCACAAATATTCGAAGCTGAAAATGGGCAACACTTAAAAGACATTTTTCATAAATAAAGATTGTTTGAATTTTGCATGTTTTTTTTTTTTTTTTTTAATTTCCCACTGTATAAGTCAATATTACTGGAGAAAGTCAGTTTATGTCCTAAATAAATAAATCGAGCAGTTGATTTAAATACAATTCTGATAATGGGGACCCTCAAATCAGTGAAGGGAGAGGTTGATATGCAAAAAAGCTGCTGAGAGGAAAGCCTCAAAATGATGCATATTCTCTCCTCTGATGACCCGAGAGTGTCTGGAGACTAAATGAAATACCCCCCCGGAGGGGGTGGGGAAGGAAAACAAGATTACATACAAGTCTACAAGTGAATTAAGAGGAAGGCCCTGAAATGGCTCTTATTCTCTCCTGATGACCTAGCATTAACTGGAAGCCGAAATGAAATACTTCACAAATGAAAAAACACTGAAAAACATGATTATATACAAGCCTACAAGGTAAGCTGTTTCTTTCAAAACAATATCTTTTGTTGTAAGCTTGCTTCATAGCAAATTTCTGCAACAGTGCCGGTAGTAATTTTATAATCACTATTATATAAAAGCCACTGTGTGTGTGTATGTATGTGAGTGAGTTCTTTCCTCATAGGTTCCAAAACATCTGAGCCTATCTTTTGCAAATTTCACACAAATCTAATTTATATGCCTAGCAGTTTTCTTAAATATATTTTGGACAGAAATTCATCTGATAAGTATCGAAAATTGAAAAAATCCAACCCTAAAAATTTCTCTTATAGTTAAAAAAGAATTTTTACAGGGGAATATTTTACATTACATAGGCAAGAGAGATAAAATTTCAGCAAATCATTTCTTAAAAAAAAAAACATTCATTATAATCTGGAGATATAGTGGTAAAGCATCAGACTACAGATCGAATGATACCGTGTTCAAACCCGGGTGCACCTCACCATTTTATTTTTTATGAGTTCAATTAGCAATACACATGAAAAAATTGAAATAGCTTGAAATATTTCAATATTGGTATGCATAGAAAGAGCTTGATGAGCTAAGAAAGAATCTTTTTAAATTTTTAAAATCTGATTAAAATTAAGGAAGTTATGGCTATTTTTGTGCCTCACACGTTTGGATATTTTTCCCTCTTTAAGACCATATGCGTTTCGTCACATTTTTTACACTACTTTTTCAGTAAAAATGTCATATCTTTGTTAAAACACAAGACTAAGAAATGAAATTTACCATATAAGTGTATTTTTGTACAAGGAATCAGAATATGCAACTGAAAATCTCCCAAAGTTTATGGTTTCCAAATAATCTGCAGTAAATGTGCATAAATATGCAGCAATTCCTTAAAAATGCCATGTATCCATAAACAGAAAAAAAGTTGGAGAACTCAAAGTTGAATTGTAATGTGCTTTATGTACAAAAAACTTAAATCTAAACATAAGACCATTTAAAAATGAATATATTGCAATATTTGTTTGGTATTATTGTAGATTAACACCTTCTGTTTAACCCCACTCAACTCCTTCTGACCACCCCTCCAAAATGTGATTCTACCTTTTTAGGAAATTATGTATAAAATGCCATGAAAAACTTTAATGAAAGATAAACAAATTATTTTAGAATTGAATGTAAAATAATTTCCTATTACAGGTCATTCTAGCATTTTAGGGCAGTTAACTGTTTTTTTTTTTCTATGGGAAAATATGCATGCTTTTTTTTTTTTTTTTTTTTTTTTTTTTTTAAGATGATTATGTGTAGTTTTAAGAGGGTTTCTATGCAATGAGAATATGGGGGGGGTTGCCATTCGGACTTTGAATTAATTGTAGGGCTAAGGAAAATTATGTGTGAACATACTGAAAACTTGAGAGACAAAGCTAACAAAAACAATATTAGAGGGGGGAGCGGTTAGTTTTACAAAAATTTAATGTAAAATAATTCATCATTTCCTGGCCGTTCTAGCATTTTAGGACAGTTAACCAATTTATTTTTATGTGTATTTTTCTTTAAGGAAGGATCTATTTTTTGTTCGTTTGTTTTAGATGCTTGTATGTGGCTTACAGAGGTATTTTGTTGGGGGGGGGCTTGCCACTCGAACTTAGTGTTATTGTTAGGGTTAAAGAGTGTTTTAGGAGGAGACTTGCCACACATAATTTGTATTAGAGGTGAAGTTAAGAGCTTTTTTTCAAAAAGAGCGTTCAAAAATTTGTTGATTTCTATTTTCGAGGTTGAAGGTGTTAATTCCATAGGCCGTTTATACTACGCTGGAGCAGGTTGTAAAAATATCTTTCGCTTAATAAGTAGAAAAAAAATAACGAAATAAAAAGCTTCCTAATTGTAGTTTGATGTGTTTTCTAACTGCTTTTAAAATTTCAAGAATATTGATATAGATTTTGAGGGTTTGTATTACTATACACATAGATTCAAAAAAGTTGTCAAAAAAACAAATATATAACAAATAAATGTTATCAAAAGCAAGTTACTTTTCTACCTAACTGGATAATTTTTGAGTGTTTTTTTTAATGTAACATGTTTATTCAGCTTGAAAACAGTGTTTACCGATGTTTTGGAAAATTTAAAATGGCGCCCGACTCTCTTGAAACGGTAAGTTTGGGGAAAAGAGTTAAAAATAAAAAAGTAGACAAAATACTGCTAGAAACTCGCTCAATATATGTTACCGTGACATAGGCTGACATATATTCGGTGAGTTTTTAACAGTATTTTGTATAGTTTTTTTAAATTTTTAACTCCTTTTCTCAAACTTACCGTGTCAAAGAGAGTCGGGCCGGGCGCCATTTTTAATTTTCTACGGTAAACACTGTATTTTTTTCAAGCTGAATAAACATGTTACATTGAATAAAAACACAAAAAATATATCCAGTTTGGTAGAAAAGTAACTTATCTTGCCTTTGATAACATTTATTTGTTATATATTTGTTTTTTGACAACTTTTTCGAATCTATGTATAAACGAGATTTTGATACTTATTTTGATTTTGAAAAAAAACAACATTTGTGGCTGTTCGCAGTAAAACATTGTTTTAATTCGTTGTTCAAAACTAATTTAAAGAATAAAAGTGCATGCAAGCTATATATCTACAAAAGTTTATTTTGTTTTTTAACCAGGTTTTTAAATTTGACGAGAAATTGCAACAGATTTATAATGCCGAATTGGTTAGGATTGTTGTTATTATATATTCTGAAAACCGAATAGTTCTAAACTAATGTTATTCTGATAACAAAATAGCTCTAATTAAACATAAGAACATTTATATTCATATTTTCATGTTTTTCTTAATTCGTTCTTGAATAAAAATTAAAGAACGCGTGTTTGTTTACAACTGTGCTATTGCTGATTCTACAGGCTGGAGCTGCTGCTGCTGCTGCTTAAACTTCATTTGACCAAATTCGATAATTAGAAACAATTTTTTTTTTCGGGTAGGTCCTTTTAAATTATCAATTACCGCGGTCCTACTCAACATAAAACAATACTTTTAATTGATAAAGATAGTAAAAAGATTGATTTACTTACTACTGGGTGTCCGAAGAATTTTTTTTTCAAAATGTTCAATACTCGTCATATTAAAGTCTTATTTTTAACACGACAAAAAAAGAAATGGTCAAAAATATTTCGGACACTTGACAGTATTAAGATTAACACCTCTTCTAATTGGTTCCCAAATTTCATGACGAAATTCTTCATACAATCACGGTACGGACCTTTAGAAAACAGGGGGGGTCATTACAAAACCTTACCGAAAACGCCATTTTATGACGTTCACATTTTTATCACTTTATTTGCTTAAAACTCTTAAAATATATAATGTACATTCATATTTATTAATTCATTTGAAAGTATATTCATTTCCGAACAAAACAGTAGTAATTTGAAGACTTGAAGTGCTTTGGTTTAAAAAATATGGCTATTTTAGTAGAACTACCTTGAAATCTGTGATTATCCAAAGCGTTTTTTCGTCCGTGTGTATTACTAGTTCAATTTACGATAAAAGAGGTAAAAGTAAAAAATTGCCGCAAATCATTTCTTCGTTTGCATATTTTAAAACTAAACATTAATCAGAAGTGACTTTCCATGGAATTTCTTTTAGCGAATTAATCTCCCGGGCAAATTATTTGATTTTAGAATCGTGCTGTATTAAAAAACAAAAAAAAAAAACAAAAAACACCCAACCCAGCCCGATTCTGTGTTTCACTGTTGGCGGACCTTGAAACGTCTAATCCCAAACTCTGCAAGTATTGGAGGAAAACATTAGAAACGTAATAAGGGAGTTAAACAGCAATCCAGAGATTCTGCAATCTGTCATGAAATTATTCCTTGTAACATAATAATCAATAGAGGATTGATTCTATAATAATGTATACGCAATCTGTGTGTGTGTGTGTATATATATATATATATATATATATATATATACACACACACATACATACATACACACACGGTGTTCAAAAAGTCACTGAAGGGTTTTAAACTGAAATAGGTTTTTTTATTTTTGATGATATTTTTCTGTAATTTTAACACAATCTGACTAAGACATTGGGAAATTGAAAAAAAAAAAAAAAAAAAAAAAAGCAAAAAAAAAGAAAAGCAAAAAAAAAAGCAAAATCCATACAATCCTATTTATGAAAAAATAATGTCTCTTAAATGCTGCCTATTTTCAGTTACACATATTTGTGCTCTTTCCAAAACATTATTCATGACAGATAATGAGTTGATACCTATGAAAAAAAAAAAAAGAAAAAGTCCAATGTGAACAAGTTCTAATTGAATCGTCCCCCTAAGTAATCCAAGTTTCAAAATTCCCACTGTTTACTATGCTAAAAATCACAATGACTAATGTATACCTATTAACCCTTATCCTCGAGTGGCCTCTGGGCCTTGATAAGTGGTGACACCCTTGTAAAAAAAAAAAAAAAAAAAAAAAAAAAAAAAGATTGCAGAATCTCTGGATTGCGATTTAACTCCCTTTATTTCGTTCCGCGAGCTGGCAGACCTTGAAACGTCAAATCCCCAATCCTGCAAGAATTGAAGGAAAACACCAGGAACAAAATAAGGGAGTTAAATCGCAATCCAAAGATTCTGCAATCTGTCATGAATAATCTATAAATATAAAACCGAAAATGTATGTATGTGTGTTCGCTTTTTCTGTATGTCTACAAAAGGCTTTTTTCAGAGAAGCAGTCGGTTGCCTAACAACTTTTTATATCACATATAAATCATAATATCTCACAGTTAACAACGAAGCTCGCCTGTCTATTTAATTTGCTCGACTTTGGGAAGATAAATATTCAACATTTGTCGCTCACCGCATGTGGGTTAGTCTTTTTCCTATAACATCTTGGGAAGCGTTCCCGCAGTAAACGAAATACTATCCCGCAGTCAAACTTGACCTCATTAACTCATTAAAATGGGCACCTGCCAAATCCAAGTAATTAAATAAATTCAAACGTGTTTCCATTAGCATCTCGCGGTGGGGCAATCGTTAACGACGCACGTTTTTTTCTTCACACTTTAATTTACAACTTTGCCTCAACGGTTCGGGTTCGGTCCTCATACTTACCTACCAAAAGATTTTTTTGTACCCCCCCCCCCCCCTGAACCCTGGAGTTTCCACAAACACACACCTCCAAACACCTGGGCAACGCCGGGTACCTCTCGCTAGTATTTTGGAAAGAGCACAAATATGCAAAGCTGAAAATGATCAACATCTAAAAATTTTTTTAGGGTTTCTTTTTTTTTTTTTTTAAATTCCACAATGTATAAGGAAATATTTGTACCACAAATGTTTTCCCATGTTTTGACAAGCTTCTGGGTTTGACCTTTACTCCTGATCTAAAATGGAACACGTACATCAAGTCTGTTGCCAAGGTCGCTGGAAAGATGGTGGGATCTTTCTACCGCTCCAGAAGATATCTCACTACTGATGCTATTCTCCATCTATATAAAAGCCAAGTACGTCCAAGGATGGAATACTGCTGCCATATCTGGGCAGGAGCTGCTAAAAACAGCCTATCCTGCCTTGACAGAGTACAAAATAGACTTCGTGGCTTAGTGGGGGATGCCCTTTTCTCTATCTTGCAACCTCTCTCCCACAGAAGAGACGTTGCGAGCCTATCCTTGTTTTATCGTTATTTCCATGGCAGGTGCTCGTCTGAACTCCAATCTCTGGTCCTCCCTCGCCAATCTTTCACGAAAAACACCAGACTAGCCGAATCCACTGTGAAAAATTTCCCCCACTCTTTATCTGTGCCTAAATCAAAACGTGGATTCCATGAACAAAGCTTATTTCTTAGAACTGTACGCCTGTGGAACTGTTCCGTCTGCCTGCTTCCCACCTGACTACAACTTCGATGTGTTCAAGTCCAACGTTAACAAATTCCTAATGAACCGCCCCCTTAAGTAAACACTTCATCAAATCTCCACACTAACGTAATGTACTTGCAATAACCCTTATCCCTGAGTGGTTTCCGGGCCTTGATAAGTGGTGACCACTGTGTAAAAGAAAAAAGAAAAAAAAAACCCTAAACCCTAACATGTTTTTGTTCTCAGAATTCTACATTTATTTCTTCTCTTCACGGGCGATAGAAAATTTAATTTTAAAAAATTTTTCTTTTTGGCACTCACTTGTACTCTTTTTCTTTCAAAGCAAACGCTGGTGTGTCGAGTGGAACTATAGCGGCATCCACACACAAGTCCCGTAATTTACGGTCGATAACCTGCGAAAAGAAAAACAAGAATAAAAAAATTTTAATGTTTGGTACAACATACCCGAAATATTTTTTTTTTTTTTTTTTTTCTTTTTAAATAAATATATTAACATTTAAATTGATATTTATTTAAAAAAAAAAAAAAAAAAAAAATTAAAAGAAAAAAAATCATATTTAAGTGATTAATGGGAATTCATAGACACTAGCGGGGGTATCCATACAAAACAAAAAAAACTCTTGCGTGCATTTTGCCCTTTATAGATTGCAACAAAAATCTTGAAAATGTGAATTATTGTTGAGTTCTCTTTATTTTTTTAATATTTTTTTCAAAATGGCAAACAAGACAATCACTCCTCGGATACTGATAGAATTTACGGCATAATCACGTTGACACACCGGTTCCCATTAGCTCACCAAAGTTAAGCAACATTGAGCCTAGTCAGTATTAAAATGAGTGACAATGTAGGAATTCCAGATGCTAGCTTCCAGGACACTATATATACAAATGTAGGCAAATTTGGGCAGATTTTATTGGTTTGAAAATATAGGTTCTTTTTTCCAATTGTCATAAAATTTTAACCGTAGAATCTTCAAAAACCTGCAAATTTTCAAGTAGTTTCGTCCCATAGAACCAAAGATATAAGCATTTCGACATTCAATTTGGCTACGAGTATACATATATCAGCACCCTCTAAAAACCCACAATAGTGGTAATTTTAAAGGATATTTTTTTAGGGTGGAAATATAATGCACCTTAACTAAGGTTTCAATCTGTCATTTGTTTCTTTAGTTTTGCATATAAATTACAGAAAATATCTAATATTTCCCCATTTTTATATATTTTCCCCATATTTAATTTACTGCTATGGTTTCAAATGATCAGAAATAACAGCAAGGGGAGACTTGATTTCAAATATTTCTCATGTCATATCTCCCCTCTATGGTTTTCATACATAAAGTAAATTTCACAGTGTATAAGGATTATTTGATACTGGTGATAGGCATAATCGTACTCTATTTATAAAAGAGGGGAGATATATGAGAAATATTTGGAATCAAGTCTCCCCTTGCTGTTATTTCAGCAGCAAGTTTTAGTCTCTCCTCCATCAAGGCTAGAGGTTTTGAGGAAATATATAAGGTCGACTAGAAAGTACTTGGGAATTTTAAATTTGGATTTCAAATAAATTCTCGTTATAATAGCTTTACTTTATATATCGTTTTAAAGAGTGTTTTTCGCTCTATCTAATCGTTTCGATTACAATCATTTTAAAACAATTATGTCTTTTCAGAAGAAAAATACCGTGTTCAACAGAAAAGCCAGCGCCATTTAAAATTTTCCAATACATCGGTAAACACTGGGTTTCAAACTGAATAAACATGTTACATTGAATAAAAACACTAAAAAATTATCCAGTTAGGTAGAAAAGTAACTTATCTTGCCTTTGATGACATTTATTCGCTTTTTGACAACTTTTTCGAATCTATGCGTACAGTAATACAAACCCAAAGACACATTCTCTTTATTAAAAGAAGTCAATTTATTTATTATCCACAAAAATCGTAAAATTTGATTTTCTTAAAAAAAAAAAAAAAAAAAAAAAAAAAAGTACTTGATTGATAAAATATTCGATGGTCTGCATGTACTGCCCTTGTTGACCCATATTTCCGCCAGGGGTCGTTAGTGGCGTTATCTCTCAAACAAGATGGCGCGTGCCAAATCTTCGATTAAACCTCCGATAATATTTGATTTTCTTAAATAAAAAAAAAAAAACTACTTGATCGATTTACGTAATTTTTGGAATATGACATCTTCATGCAGTGACGAGTACGTACATTATAAAGATTTTTTTCAGATTTTTATCGCATAAAATATTTATTGTGGCCCATTTAGAGACTTGCAAAGATTTTTGTATATGTTTTCGCTGACCAAAGAACTGAAGTTTAATATTCTTATATATTTGATTTTAAGTCAGTAGTTCTTATCTCCCTTTTACTATCAATGCTATAGAGCTTATAATCGCTTTTAAAGCTAGTAGTAGTAGTACCACGTGCTTGTAAATTTTGTTTTTATTTATTTATTTTTTTTTACAAAGGCATAACCACTTATCAAGGCCCAGAGACCACTCGAGACTCGAGGATAAGGGTTAAGAGTGTACATTAGTCAATTGGACAATATAGTAATCATTAGTAATGGAAATTCAGTAAATTTGTTAAGTGGAACGGCTCATCAAGAACTTGTTTATGTTGGATTTGAAGACAACCATATTGTAGTTGGCTGGAAAGCAGGAAAACGGAAGACAATTCCACAGGCATGCAGTTCTAAGAAAGAAGCTTTGTTCATGGAATTTATGTTTAGGTTTAGGCACAGATAAATAGTGGGAGAAATTATTGATAGTTTCCAGTTAGGCGAGTGTTTTTTGTGAAAGTTTGGCGAGGGGGGACTATAGATTAAACTCGGTCATACACTTTCCATGAAAATAACGATAAAGCAGAGACAAACTCGCAACATCTCTTCTGTGAGATAATAGAGGTTGCAGGGAAGAGAAAAGGGACATCTCCTATGAAGCTACGAAGTCTATTTTGAAATCTATCAAGGCAGGATAAGTCCATTCTAGCAGCTCCTGCCCAGATGTGGCAACAGTACTCCATCCTTGGACGTACCTGGCTCTTATATAGATAGAGACTTGCATCAGCAGTGAGATATCTACTGGAGCGGTAGAAGGATCCCACCATTTTCCCAGCAGCCTTGGCAACAGATTTGATGTACGTGTTCCATTTAAGATCAGGAGTAATGGTCAAGCCCAGAAGCTTGATGTGTTTGTATTTGTTTTATGTTAAAATAAATATTTCTTTATCTTAACACTGAGCTTTATTAGTTTTTAATTAGCCCCCCCCCCCCCCCTTTATTTGTTGCTTGTTCATATACCTGGACAGACACATAACATATACACGTTGACACACCAATTCTTGCCAGATCACTGAAGTTAAGCAATGTTGAGCCTGGCCCGTACCAGATGGGTAACCATTTGGGAAGGCTAGGCGCTGTATGTAACTTCTGGTAAGGTTGGACGTGGGGCTAGCACCCTCACCCCGAAAAAGAACCCCTCGCTACAAAAACATCTACAAAGTCGTAGATGGGTTAGGCCCCTCCAGGGGCTTAAGGCTATGGATGGATTGTTACTCACAAGGAGTTTTTACTTTTTGAAAACAACTTGTGGTGTTCCCTGGAGTTTGAGTGACAAGTCTCCTCGGTTAAATACATACAAAAACAAAAAAACACGAATACATAATTAAGAACCTTCTCTTCGTATCATAATATAACACAAAAAAAAAAAGTTTCAGTTTCAATCTCCATTATCAAAAGATGTCTTACCTTTCCATATTGAGAACCTGCATCCAAAATGGCAACCTTTTCTTCATCTGGGATAATTCCATTGAGATGGTAGTTAGCAGATCCATTCATTCTAGATTCTAAAAGGAAAAAAAAAAAATATATATCGTACAGTGATAAAACAAAAAGACTGTTGGACATTCATAACCCAAACTTGGTGGACAAGTCAAACATCTACTGAAGTTTATTTGTACTTATAGTCGGATTGCAGAATCCACATTGTTCTATATGCATATCAATCTTACAAAAATCGATCGTTTTAAAATTATTCTTGTGCGCTTCAGCATTTTAGAACAGTGTCCATCGGTTAACTGGAGAAGTGTGATGGAAGGTTTGAATATTTTATGACAAAAACAAAAACAAACATATTACAGGGCTCTACATTGCGACTGAAACAGTCGCATTTGTGAGTGTTTTTTTTATAATGGCGACTAGAAATAATCAAATGCTTATCTTTTGGTGATTGTATTTTTTTCACTGATAATCTTCCAAAGTTCACTACTGAAAAAAATCTTTTCAACATTTTTTTTTTTTTTTAATAAAACGAAAAGTTAAATTATTCAAACAATAAAAGTTTAATAAAAAAGTATTTTTTTTTTTTAACGAAGGATGTTTAAAAAATATGAAGAAATTAGAATGTTTATACCTTCAAGTATTGACATAAAATGTTGTATATTAAGTGTTAAGTTTTGAGACATTGTGTTGAACAAAGATGGCGGCGTAGTTCAAATCAGTAACCAAGATGGCGACCAAGAATCAAATGCGGTCCGTGGCATAGTTAACCTGTTAAGTTCTGAGATATCGTGTTGAACAAAGATGGCGTAGTTCAGATCAGTAACCAAGATGGCGGCCTGTGGCGTAGTTAACGGCCAACTGATTGAATCCAAAATTCGACAATTTTTATAATAATTTTGAAACGTTTTCATTGATTGTTTAGCACAGCCATTGGTTATAAAAATGACTGGCGAATCCCTTCGTCTCATACCCCCATTAAGAGTCAAAAACATTTTACATTAAGAATTACACTTATTAAAAAAAAAAAAAAAAAAAAACTTTATTATGTACATAATCGTCACAGAACGAAGATATCATATTCTAAAAATCATGTGGATTTGACTAGCAAATTTTCTATTTGGCGAGTAAATGAAAATATTTAGTTGTCAAAGGTCAACTAAAGATAAATTTGTCCGTAGAACCCTGTATTATGTTTCTGAATTTTTGAGATGAGGATTCGTTACTCGTATTATTTGGATTCATCGGACTATTGTTCTCATCTTGAGTGTCATTTTCACATTTTGTTTGAAATTCCGTCAAAATTCCGAGTTTGGCAGAAACATTCCCAAAGTTCGACAAGATACACCTGAAGAAGGTTGGAAGTTACATCGACCGAAACGTAGTGAAAGTGACACTCAAGATCAGAACAGTAGTTCAATGAATCCAAATATATTGTGTCACTTTCAGACACGATAGATCTAGGGGAGGGGGCAGTGAGAGAAGGGTAAAAAGTTGTAGCAGTTCTGAAGGCAAGTCTGGGTCTCTTTAGATTTGTGGGCCAGCACCGAGTCCTACTATCGCATTCAGAGCCTGCCAGCAGCCACCTGATTGAACCAGGAGATCACCACACTCTTTAACACATCCAGGTATACTTTGGTGTTTACTTTCAAGCCGACTTCGAAGATGTGAGGTGGCATGAGCCTTACTTGAAACCACACCAAAGACCATAACCGTGACCGGAAATTTTGTTGAGCTGTACCCTCAAGCGATTACCTTTCCGGATTTGCATTTTGAGGATGCTGACAACAGTCCTGTTGTCATAATTTGTATCAGTAGAGAGCATGACTTGTACAGCGGTGCATCTCTGATCTTGCTTGTTAAACATTGTGTCACTTTCAGACATGATAGACGGCTCCTATCGCTCTTGGGATTCGTACACAACTGGCCAACTGGTAGAGGATCGAACCCGAACCCTTGAGGCAAAGTTGGAAATTAAAGTATGAAAAAAAAAAAAAAAAAAATGTGTGACGTTAACCATTGGACCACCGTTTATCATTCTATTTAGAATTGGCAAGTGCACGTTTTAATGATTTAATGAGGTCAACTTTGACGGGGTAGTGTTTCATTTACTGTGGGAACGCGTTTTTTATTTTTATTTTCCCCAAGATGTTGGGGAGGGGGGCCAGCTCCCCATAAAAAGGGGATTGTCCAAATTGAATAGCAATTGTCTGATATAAGGAAAATATTTCCACATTGATCAAAGCTGATTGCTTTCGGACATTTCTGGCGATCGCGACCAGAAAAATACCGCCAGAATTAGTGTCGCTTTTATTATACGAAAAAGCCTAATCCACATACGGCGAGCAAAAAATGTTGAATATTTATCTTTTCAAAGTCGAGCAAATTAAATAGACAGGCGACCTCCATTGTTAACTCGTAGATATGATTTATATGTGATATAAAAAGTTTTAAATTGTGAGCCGACCGACCGTTTCTCAGAAAAAAACCTTTCTTGGACATACACAAAAACAAACATACATACATTTTCGCTTTTATATATATACTAGCAGGGGGGGAGAGGGTACCCGGCGTTGCTCGAGTGTTTGGAGATGTGTGTGGTCAGGCGAAGTAAAAAAGAAAACAGAAAAACGAACGTTAAAACATCTGAAAAATAAAGCAGGGGGTACCCGGGCTGTGGGGGGGGGGGCGGTAATCAAAACAAAACAAAACTAACATAAGGCAAACGAACGATGTTAAATGCAAAAATCTGAAAAACAAAAACAAAAAAGAAAACAGAAAAACGAATGTTAAAACTTGTGAAAAAAACAAAAAAAAACATGTGAAAAATGGCTTAAATAAGCCTGTTTCAATATTAAAATTTAAAAAAATCGCTGGGTACCCGGGTGGTTTTGGGTGTGTGTGGTCGGTTGAGGGTGTGTGTGTGTGTGGGGGGGGAGTGTTAATGAAAACCTAAGTAAGAATAAGCAAAGTAAAAAAAAAAAAAAAAAAAAAAAAAAAAATGAACGTTATGTGAAAAATGGCTTAAATAACCCGGCTTCAATATTAAAATTTAAAAAAATAAAAAATCTCACGCCACGATTCGAACCCAAAACGTTTAGATAATGACCCAACGCTCTAACTAACTGACCTAACACGATGTACATGAAATTGTGTCAGTTCTTCAAATATTTAAACTAAATCAGGTTATGACGTCATCTGACGCATGCGTAGAACCGATCTCATCATGAGAGGACGGTTTTCACCCCCAAACAAGGCACAGTGCTACTTTAAAATAGGGGGCTACTATCAGGGACATAAGTTGCAGGGATATTATGAAGGGAGGTGAGTAGCAAGATGCCTGTTCACATTACACTTGAACTTCTGCATGTCAGTACAGTTGGGAAAGCAGAATCCCGGAAGGGAGTTCCAAAGTCTTGCAGTTCTGGGGAAGAAACTATTGGAGTAGAAGGCTTTCTTACATCTAGGGATCACTACTTGTGAGGGGGTGGGACTTAGCTGCTTGTCAGGTTTGTCGGGGGTATTTACGTCGATGGGGTACAAGTGCTTGTAGTTCAAAGCATTCACCATTAAAGTACTTGTAGTACAGGCAGAGGGATGCAACATTTCATCGGTGAGACAGAGGCTGAAGCCTAGATGACAGTTCAGGACCTGTCAGGTTGGCTACTCTTTAACTCTGTCTAGGAGTGAGAGATAAGTAGCAGATGCACCAGCCCAAATGCAACAACAGTACTCCATACATGAACGAATGGTGGCCTTATAGAGATACAGGATACTTTGAGGCGTAAGTAGCTTTTTAGCATGGTAGAGAGAGCCCACTTTCTTTGCAGCAGTCTTGTCAATGCTCTCAATGTATCTATTCCAGTTCATGTTCTCTGGAAACATGAGGTCGAGGAGTTTAAAAGAAGTACTTTCAGGTAATGTATTCTTGGCTATTGCTATTTGTGGTAGTGAAAGTTTCTTGTAATTATTGAAGGAAACAAGCTTAGTCTTGGCAGCATTGAATGTGACCCTCCATTTTTGTCCCCATTCCACTTCAGATTGGAGGGCATCCTCTAGTGTTTCTGCCATTTTCTTAGATATGTGTTCATTTGCTTTCCCCTCGTGCCTGTTATAGAGAGTGGTGTCATCAGCAAATATACCCATCTCCGAAACAATTTTATCAGGGAGGTCATTTATAAATATCAGGAATAGTAAAGGTCCAAGGATAGACCCCATTTATATCATATTGTTTAGATGTACGTCTGTTGAGGACAACTTGGATTTTTCTCTCAAGAAGGATTTAATTACATTATGTATTCTTCCAGGTGTTGGACTAGGGCTTGATTAATTAAGGACTCAAATATCTTGTCGAAAAGCCGGAGAAGGCTAATGGGGCGATAATTTAATGGGTCAGTTCTTTCACCAGAATTCTTGAAGACTGGTACCACAGAAGCGGTTATCCAGCAGTCGGGAAAGCAAATAAATGCTTTAAAATAAGTTAAAAAAAAAATAAAATAAAAATAAAAGGGTGCTAGTGCAGAGAGTGATCCACGCTATTTTTTTAAAATCGTACTTCCAAGTTTAATTAAAGTTTTAAGGTTTTTTTTTTCTTCAATTGTAAGGTTGAAGTATAGAATATGTACAAAACACATGTTAATTACTCCCCTCCGCATATTAAAAATAGCTTTTTAAATAATAACGTTATTATTTACGTCTGGATCACTCTCTGCACTAATACCAAAAAAAGGAAACCTAACCAGATATGTACAAAAGTAACTTGTCTTTGGTAACATTTATTTGTTATATATTTGTTCTTTGATCACATTTTCATTTTTTGAACTGCAAAGTTCCAAAGTTTTTTTTTAGTGTTCATAATTTAGATCAAATTCTAAAAATAGTTTCCTCAAAAATTGTTGAAAATTAAAAATAGGTTAAATTTTGCCTAACTATAAACAGTAATTCTAGCCAGGCATTTTCAAATAAACAGTCCAAAGGCGCTTTCGAATCACAGATACTGTGACAAAAAAAAAAAAAAAAAAAAAAAAAAATCACCCAATTCTCAAGACAGACGATATTAATTCCCAAAACAGACGTTTTACACCATACACAGATCCAAAATCAATTTAATGTTTTTACAGATTTTCACAGATTTGCTGCTTAGTTGTCCTATAGCCTCCAAACCCAGTTATAAAAAAAAAGAAAAAAAAAAAGGGGGATACATTGGGTCAACACCAGTATATAGCGCTTAATGTAAATAAAAGTTTATTTATATTTACGTGATTATTGCTTAGTCGTACAATACGCTTAAACATGATATTTTAATTTATGCAGATTGTGTAGGCATTATTATAGAATCAGTCTTCTATTGTTTATTATATATTACGAGGAATAATTTGGCCAGTGAATTAATTTGCAAAAAAAAAAAAAAAATAAATAAATAAAAAATAAAAAAATAATGATAATGTCGTTCATCAAATTCCGTCTGTTTATAATATGTTAACTGGGCTTGACAATGAATGCCCTGGGGGTAAGTCACTTCTGATTAATGTTTAGTGTTAAAATATGCGGTAATTGGGCTTGATCTTAAAAACAGTTTTTCTTTTCCTGCAAATCCGTTATACATTTTATAGAGAAAAAAAAAAAAAAAATTTTTTATTTTATTTATTTATTTATTTTTTTTTTTACACAGGAATATTTTACATAACACTGGCCAAGGTTACACCCGTGTAACAAAATTTTCCATTTTTTTTTTTTATCTATAAAGAGAAAAAAGACTTAAAGATCGGATTTTTTTTCGATTTTCTATACTTATTGGATGCATTTCTGTAAAAAAACATTTCTAAGAACACTGTCAGACACATAAATTATCTTCGTGTCAAATTTGCAAAAGATAAGTTCTGAAACGGCTGAGCCTATGAGGAAGACACACACACACACAAAGTGACTTTATATAATAGTAGAGATTTGTCTAATAACTATTATTAACATTTCAAAAAAAAAATTGGGGGTATTTGCATTTTCACAAAGGGCTCTCACTCCCTTTGCATAAAACTATAACCCACATTTGGGCTTCATGCACCTGATAATGATCAGTTAATCAATTTAGGAGGCAAATCTTGTACATACAAATATGTGCACATACCTAGTTTTGCATCACTGAGTATGGCTATCTATCTAGAAGTACAGGGTGGAATGAGAAAATTGTCGCCCAGAAAAGAGAACACGACTCCATTTCCGTTTGATGAAAACCGGTTTTCTTTTTTTTCTTGCAGACAATCTACTAGTTGGCCAGTTGTGTACAAATCCCAAAGAGCCTTCTATCATGTCCGAAAGTGACACAATGTTCAAGCAGTGAGATCGGAAATGCACTGCTGCACAACTCATGATCTCTACCGATCCAAGTTATGAAAACAGGACCATTGTCAGCACCCTCAAAATGCAAATTCGGATAGTTCAACTCTTGAGGGTACAGCTCAAAGTTTCCAGTCACGGTTATGGTCTTTGCTGTGGTTTCAAATGAGGGTTACATCATGACACCTCCCATCTTCGAAATCAACTTGAAAGTCAACACCAGAGTGTACCTAGATGTGCTGAAGAGTGTGGTGATCCCCTGGTGCAATCAGGTGGCCACTGGCAGACCCTGGGTGTGGTAGTAAGACTTGGTGCTGACCTACAAGTTCAAAGAGACCCAGGCTTGGCTTCAGGAGGAGTGCTACGACTTTGTACCCTTCTCTTACTGGCTTCCCTCCTTCTGCAACCTGAACCTGCTGGACTACTTTGTTTAGTTATACATTGAGAACATCACAAACATGACCTCCCACAATACCAAAGCCAGCCTGATCGCCACCATCCACCAAACTTCCACCGGTGCTTGTGGAAAAGACATGTTGCCGGTTCTGAACCCGTATCGAGGTGGTGATTGAGGCTGAAGGCGGCTACAATGAATAGATGTCAGCTCAACTGCATAATCAAGTTATCTGAATTGTTTTTTCAACTCAAGTTTTAAAATAAAGCTGTAGTGTTATTTGTTTTAGGGTGACAATTTTATCGTCCCACCCTGTACATTAAAGTATTATGGTCAATATGTGCTAAAAAGTATTTCTTGGAGGAGCCACTATACTAGTGAAGAACCCGACCGTAATGGAAAAGTCAATCTTTAAAATTATTGAACATTTTTACAATAGCCAACATAGATAGAGTGAAAAAAAAAAAAAAATAAATAAAAAATGTTACCAAAGGCAACATGTTACTCTTCTTCCTACCTTAAGTGTTTTCACTTATTTTAAGACATTTATTTACTTTGAAAAAAAACCAAAAAAACAAAAAAACGTAGTGTTAACTTTGTTTAGTAAGAATGAAAAAAAAAAAAAAAAAAAAAAAAATGGATTCGGCATTAAATAACCCGAAAATGGTTGGTATGCCATATAACAACATCCAAACCATGAATAAATATTTGAAAATGTAAAGAACTTGAAATATTAAGAACTTGTACCAAAATGACTGAATTCAGTATTAATTATCGTATATACTTAAATGTTACCAAAGGCCAAATAAGTTACTCTTCTACCTACGTTAAGTGTTTTAACTTATTTCAAGGTGTTTATTTACTTAAAAAAAAATTTTTAAAAAAACAAAAAAAAACAAAAAAAACGTAGTGTTAAGTCTTTAGTAAGAATGAAAAAAAAAAGTTAGTTTCATTAAAACCATTTGAACCCTAGAGAATCGCCCCAAAATCGAAAATTAGGGTTTGTATTACTGTACACATAGATTCGAAAAAGTTGTCAAAAAACAAATATATAACAAATAAATGTTATCAAAGGCAAGATAAGTTACTTTTCTACCAAACTGGATATATTTTTCGTGTTTTTATTCAATGTAACATGTTTATTCAGCTAGAAAACCATAGTGTTTACCGATGTATTGGAAAATTCAAGATGGCGTCTGACTCCCTCTTTAACAAGGTAAGTTTGGGAAAAGGTATTATAAATAAAAAAATTGATAAAATACTGTTAAAAACTCGCTCAATATATGTTACCGTGACATAGCTTGACATATATTCGGCGGGTTTTTAATAGTATTTTTTCTAGTTTTTTATTTATAACACCTTTTCCCAAACTTACCGTGTTAAAGAGGGAGTGAGGCACCATCTTTAATTTTCCAATACATCGGTAAACACTGTATGGTTTTCGAGCTGAATAAACATGTTACATTGAATAAAAACACGAAAAATATATCCAGTTACGTAGAAAAGTAACTTATTGGGCTGGTGCATCTGCTTCTTGTCTCTCGCTCCTGGACAGGGTTCAAAAGAGTCGCCAACCTGATAGGTCCTAAACTGTCATCTAGGCTTCAGCCTCTGTCCCATCGACGAGATGTTGCATCCCTCTGCCTGTTCTACGAATACTTTAATGGTGAATGCTCTGACGAACTGCAAACACTTGTACCTCCCCGACGTAACTACCCCCGACAAACCCGACAAGCTACTAAGTCTCATCCCTTTACAGTAGAGATCCCTAGGTGCAAGAAAGCCTTTTATTCCAATAGTTTCTTCCCCAGAACTGCGGGTCTTTGGAACTCCCTTCCGGGATTCTGCTTTCCCAACTGCAATGATATGCAGAAGTTCAAGTGTAATGTTAACAAACATCTTTCTACTCATCTCCCTTCATAATGACCGCGCTAATTAAGTCCCTAATAGTAGCCCCCTGCTTCAAAGTGGCACTGTGCCTTGTTTGGGGTGAAAATTGAATAAAAAAAAATATATATATATATATATATATATATTTGTTTTTTTTTGACAACTTTTTCGAATCTATGTGTACAGTAATACAAACCCAAAAATTAAAATAATTATTTTATCAAACGTTTTAAAAACATGTAAAAAACTTCAAACATTTGTGGGGGGGGGGGGTTAAAATTTTGTAACACCACAACTTCCACTTTTTTTATATACAAGATTTGCATCGAAAAAGTCTCACTGTTTATTATTTCATGATATTTTTAAGAATGTTAACACAAAATAACTAGAATGAACCTGTATAATGCCCCCCCCCCTCCCGTATTTTTTTCTCCTTTTTTTTCAACGGATTATAAAAGATTGGGCGCTAATCTAACATAAAAAAAAAATTAAAAAAATAAAAAATTTTTCTCGTCCAGTGGTTCCAATATGGGGGATCGATTTACTATAGCGTTGTATTAGAAACTGAGCACCCCTTACAAATATTGAAATTTTTGCTTTTTATAATATGGAAGATTAATGTTCAATCGATAATAATCTCTTAAAAAAAAAAATTGAATAAGACAAAAAGAAAAAAAAAAATACAGAGGATGGATGCATTGTATTGTACAGGTCCACTAATCCACCATATTTTTTTTTTTTGGGGGGGGTAACAGCTTTAAAATATAATGAAATTATAAATATTTAACGGTGAGACCAAAGCAAATCTTATAATTTAAAACAAAAAATCGGAAATTGTGGACTTATAAATTTTAAGTTGGTTAGGGGGGTTTGTATTACTGTACACAGATTCGAAAAAGTTGTCAAAAAACAAATATATAACAAATAAATATTATCAAAGGCAAGATAAGTTACTTTTCTACCAAACTGGATACATATTTTTTTTTTTTATTCAATGTAACATGTTTATTCAGCTCGAAAAACATGCAGTGTTTACCGATGATGCATTGGAAAATTCAAAATGGCGCCCGACACTCTCTTTAACATGGTAAGTTTGGGAAAATGTGTTATAAATAATAAACTAGATAAAATACTATTTAAAAAATACCGAATATATGTCAACTTATGTCACGGTAACATATAATGAGCGAATTTCTAACAGTATTTTGTCTAGTTTATTATTTATAACATCTTTTCCTGAACTTACCATGTTAAAGAGAGTGTCGGGCAGTCGGGCACCATTTTGAATTTTCCAATACATCACATCAGTAAACACTGAACGTTTTTCGAGCTGAATAAACATGTTACATTGAATAAAAACACGAAAAATATATCCAGTTTGGTAGAAAAGTAACTCATCTTGCCTTTGATAACATTTATTTGTTATATATTTGTTTTTTTGACAACTTTTTCGAATCTATGTGTACAGTAATACAACCCCCCCCTCAAAAAAAAAAAAAAAAAAAAAAAACACCCGCTCTTTTCAAAAATTATTTGAAAGGTTTTTGACTATGCTGAATACGAAAATCTCATTTGAATTTTGCAGAGACCTGTATTATGCACTGTACTTCTCTCTGGCAGTGCATGCATAATACAGATCTTTATATCAGCTCAATAACTACTTTCCACTGCAAAATTAAAATGAGATCTTCGTATTCAGCATAGTCGAAAACCTCATTAAGTTGTCAGTTTAAAGAAAATTGTGGAGGTGAGCCTAAATGTAAAAAAAATTTTAATAAAAAATACCATAAATTTCATAACAGTAAAATTTTCTACCGACCGGCGACCCGTGTACTTTTAATGCGTGGAAACTAAGATTTTTAGGTGTTTGTTAAGTTGTTTGTAGTCAGCAAATCGATTTTTTTTTAAAAATATATTGTTTCAAGCAAAAACAATATTACGTGCTTAATTGTCATGTTGAAAACAGTAATCCAAAATTACGAAAATTCATCTGCTACTGTGTTTTTAGTAAAAAAAATCGCTATAAACAAATATTGAAACCATAACACAAATAATCGAAAATATCATTTTCAGAGTTATCTCCCCTGCGTATAGCCTCTACTGCCTACTTTATAACGTCTAAGAAAAATGCAATTTTTCCCAATTTTCCGTAAACATTATTTTTAACTAAAAATAAATTTCGGTAAATTTTTACGACGTTATTAGCATATTATAAACACCCCAACTTCCCCATGTTAAGAACGGCTTCCGGAATAAACACCACGCAAGTTTGAAAGCCGTTCTTCGCAAGTTCGAAAGCCGTTCTTCGCAAGTTCGAAAGCCGTTCTTAACGTGGGGAGGTCGGGAGGGTCTGTACTTCAAAGCCATTCTTAACATAGGGTGGTTTTGGGGATGTTTATACTACGCTAGGCAGATTGTAAAATAAATAAATACCGAAATTTCCTCAGGATTTTTCGTAACTTTTGGATATATTACTATTTTCGGCATGACATTTTAAAAAATCGTTCTGTCGAGGGTATCTTAACAAGCACTGATTTTTATTTCAAAATTAACAACACTTGAAAATCAAAGCACCGGAGATTATCGTTTATCTTCGCTAAATTTAGGGAATTAAGCGTGATTTTATTTATTTATTTTTTTTTTAGTGGGGTTGCAACTCGGACTTAGGGTTAGTGGTAGAACAAATGATAATAATAATAAAAAAATTCAATATGAACCATGGCAACCTCGGCGGCCATTTTGGTTATCATGAATCGATAAGACACGAACATCAAATAAAATTCCGAAATAAAAATTTAAAAAATCAGTTTCTACACATTAAAAGCATACAGGTCGATAAATAATTTAGTTCTATAAATTTTGCTATAAATAATTTATTCTAATTTTTTTTTGTTTTTGTGAGTTCCCAACTGTTAACTATTCTGGGCTTTTACCGAACTTTTTTTTTTTTTTTTTTTTTTTTGCAAAGTAGTTTTGTCTGTTTAAAGGGGTCGAGAAAAAAAAGGGCAAAATAAGTTTGTTTTTAAACTTTTTTTTTTAGTATAATTTTAGAGAATCCGTAGAAAAAAAAAAAAAAAGGAAATACTTACTCTTTTGTTCTTCCGTAGAGGAATTACGTTTATCGTTAGGTTTTTTTCCCCCCCGTTTTTTAAGAGTAGGCCAAGTCATTTTTTTTGAAATCTTTGTGACGATGATGCGAAAATAATGGACGGATGTCTATAGAAAAATACGAAATAAGGGAATTACTTCGTTTCTTTTATATATACGGCAAATAAATAAAATAAAGGGAAAATAATCATTTCAGATTGTATGTATGTGTGTGCGTGTGTATATATATATATATATATATATATATATATATATATATATATATATATATATATATATATATATATTAAATTACTTATGTGTTTAATTAGTGAAATCGAATTGGCTAATCTATTACTATTATTCTAGAAATGGCGCACGCACGTATGAAAGTGGTACCGCTCAAAAAAAAAAAAAAAAAAAATTTCCAGCGGATTATTATCGAATAGATACTAGTTTATCAGAAGAAAAAAAAAAAGGAAAAGAAAAAGGGGGGGGGGGAAAGAGCGCTTCTACATTATTGGAATGAAATACTGAATTTCACATGAAAAGAATTTTAAGATGATTATATTCAGAAATTACGAAAATCGATACGGTAAAAAATAGAATCTGAAGAAAACGAACATATTTGCTCATGTAAGGCACATGATAGTTCAAAAGGGAGGTAATGTTCCATTTCGATTTAAACAAGATGGCCGCAATTTTTCACCCGCTAACACGATTTAAGTTTTTTTTTTTTTTTTAATAATTCAGTAATATTCAGATAATTTCGACTGCATAATTTGGAAGCCAACATTGTGATTTATTACAATTGAAAAAAAAAAAAAAAAAAAAAAATCAGTAGAAACCATTTTTTATCTGAAAACTCCATTTATCGACTACAAAATTTCGTCTGTGTTTCTGCCGTGTTCTGCTCAATTAATTGATTAATCTTTTGTATTTCGACTTTTAAAAAAAAAAATTATAGAAAAAAATAAGAATTTCCACTGTCTGAAAGGATTTCTCTTCTACCTTTATTATTGTGTTTCTACTAAATTTAAAAAAAAAAAAAATTAGCCTCTGTTTGGAAAGATTTCTCTTCTATCTTTCTACACAGGGTGTTCAATTATATCTCCACAGAAGGAACACGAAACAATTTTGGCAGCAAAAAGAATCAGAATAGACACGACCACGGAGAAATTGAGTGGTGAAGTCTCTCCTAGCATCGTCAAACCTTGTATTTTGGAAATTAAGCGATGGTTGCAAGACTGAAGATCGAGTAGATCAAATCTTAATCAAATGTTCGATCGAGGAAAGATCCGATGTCTGTCGGGATTGGTTGGTTGGTTGGTTGGTTTACGGCATATCAACCTTTTTCAGGTTATTTAATGCCGAATCTAGTTATTTTGAGGAACGATTTTTAATGGAGTATATTTTTTTTTTAAGTCGGATTCTATTTAACCATTTGCTTTCCCCTCGTACCTGTTATAGAGAGTGGTGTCATCAGTAAATATACCCATCTCCGAAACAATTTTATCAGGGAGGTTATTTATAAATATCAGGAATAGTAAAGGTCTAAGGATAGACCCCATTTATATCATATTGTTTAGATGTACGTCTGCTGAGGACAACTTGGATTTTTCTCTCAAGAAGGATTTAATTACATTATGTATTCTTCCAGATGTTGGACTAGGGCTTGATTAATTAAGGACTCAAATATCTTGTCGAAAAGCCGGAGAAGGCTAATGGGGCGATAATTTAATGGGTCAGTTCTTTCACTAGAATTCTTGAAGACTGGTACCACAGAAGCGGTTATCCAGCAGTCGGGTTGTTGGTTGTTTTACGGCATATCAACCCTTATCAGGTTATTTAATGCCGAATCCAAAGATTTGGAAGAATCTTTTTTTTTTAATAGAATAAATTTGCTTTCAAGTCGGTTTCTATTTAACCCATAGTTGGGACCCTAACAGGTACTACCACTCCGGGTCAGAGTGGACCTGGGAGCAATGGCAATTAAAGGGTGGCTCCACACTCTCCAAGGCCCGCAAGGTGGGGCCTCACCATCGGATATAGTTTTAGGTCATATCCAGGACCATATGTCGGAAGGATCATGCATTTACCATGTCTGTTAGAGAAACTGTTCTTAAATTTGATACGCAATCCATTGGGGGAGAGAATCCAGTCCTTAGGAAAATCCCCGATGCTCAAGTTGGATGTGGAGTGTCCCATATTTAAGGACAACCCTCCATTTAACAAATTTTATTTTTGAATCTTTTCTTAAAAAGGTTCAAATTTTATACGTTGTCGTTAGAAGACGACACTGATAAACTTTTCTTTTTAAAGACCAAATTTTTTTTAAATGGGTGTCCAAGCTTGATATTAAACCGGAAAACTATCAGAGAGCTTGTGGTAATTTTTACTTACCAGAATTCAATGTCTTTGTTTTATCGTTATTTCCATGGCAAGTGCTCGTCTGAGCTCCAATCTCTCGTCCCCCCTCGCCAATCTTTCACGAGAAACACCCGTCTGGCTGAAACTACTGTCAATAATTTTCCCCACTCTTTATCTGTGCCTTAATCCAAACGTAGATTCCATGAGCAAAGCTTCTTTCTCAGAAGTGCACGACTGTGGAACTCTCTTCCGTTCGCCTGTTTCCCACCTGACTACAACTTGGATGTCTTCAAGTCCAACATAAACAAAATCCTGACAAACCATCCCCTTAAGACACTCTATCAAATCTCCAATACTAATGATTATTACAATACTATCTCATTGATTACTGTACACGCAATAACCCTTATCCCTGAGTGGCCTCCGGACCTTGATAAGTGGTGAGCCCCATGTTAAAAAAAAAGGGGGGGGGAGGTGAAGCAATGAAATTGGTGTGGCAGTCGTTCAAGCAAGAAGTTTGCAAATGTTTGATCGACGGACTTTATAGTATTTATTTATCGTCCAATCCATGTGATTGGACGACACAACATTTACATAGGAATGACTAGCTGCTTATAAAAACACCCCTATAGTCGACCCCCCCCCCCTAGCAGGTGCAACCTTGGCATGGTTAGGGGGCTTGCGTGTGCTTAAGACCCGGTTGGTTGATTGGTTTTTGTTTTACGGCATATCAACCCTTTTCAGGTTATTTAATGCCGAATGCAAAGATTCGGAAGAATTTTTTTAATAGAATATATTTGTTGTTTTCACGTCGGTTTCTATTTAACCCATAGTTGGGACCCTAACTACCACTCCGGGTCAGAGTGGACCTGGGAGCAATGGCAATTAAAGGGTTGTTCCACACTCCCCAAAGCTCGCGAGCTGGGGCCTCACCACTGGATATAGTTTAAGGTCATATCCAGGACCCCCATTGAGGGACTTTTACCCTCTGCAGGGGGGCAGTCGGCGTATTCTAATGCCCCACCGGATAACTATGCTGGTGGGAGATTCGTCTCCTGGTAGGGTCACACAAGCCAGGCAGGTTGAAGGGTAGAGATCAGACTAAGAGCACTCACTGGTCATCCAGGTTGGGGGTTAGAATAGGGCCAACAACCCAATTCTGTAAAAGAAAGTTACAGAAATCACAACAACGACATCTATGGACTTCTTGGTCTGGGAAGTGCTCTCTCTAGTAGAATTCATGACGCAAGCGGGTGAAAGCCTCCGGGAAGCCAGTGCGCCAACAAACCTGACAACCAAGGCCAAGACCAGGATAGGATTGGTCACATCTTGCAGAAACCTGCATCCAACATCACCAGGCAGGCCCTTGAATGGAACCCGCAAGGCAAGCGTAAAATTGGTCGCCCGAAGCAGACAAGGAAAAGAAGTACTGAGGCTGAAACCAGGGCTGTCAGAATGACATGGGCTGAACTGAAGAGAACCAACCAGAGCCGGGTCTGTTGGAGGAGCGTCGTTGCGGCCCTATGTTCTCCAAGGAATCAAGAGACCTCAACAAACATAGTTGATCTGTTGATTGGTCTTTTTGCTTAGTCTATTTGTATCTTTCTCTGTTACAATTACAAGGATGTCGTAAGCAACGAGGCAATTCATTGAAACTCCTGTTTACCCAGAAAAGTTGTGAAGGATTCACAACACAAGGTAAGAATTTCACTGTTTTTTGCTTTCGTGTCGAGTTTGGGTTTAATACTTTGAGTTGCTTTAGAGAGCGGGAGAATTAAATTTATGTAAAAATGGCTTCGGTTTGCATAAGGAAACCAAATGTCCAGATATAAAAGGATTTTCTTATCTGTGTAATTTATGTAGAGTTAAGACACATTCTGTCAAGTGTCCTAAAGATGCTTTGTGGAACAAACAACGCTGTTGCTGTCGGAACGAGACAATTATATATCCCCCCCCACCCCGTTTTAAAAATTTCCAAGAAAGGAAAGGGGCACCATATGAAAACAATCGTATTTATGTATTCCTCGTGAAGGATTCATCACGCGAGGTAAGAATTTCATTTTTTTTTTCCTTTCATGTTAAGTTCGTGTTTAATACTTCAAGTTGCTTAACCCCCCCCCCTCCCCTGGTCAGTTAAAAATCCGACAAGCTCAGTGTTTTGGAGAAAAAAATTTTGTAACCCAACCAATATCAAAAATAAAATTTTTAATGAAACATTTTCTTGTTCCGAGACTTGATAAGCTTCTCATGTTGAGATTGAATAATATATATATATATATATATATATATATATATATATATATGAATTTTTTTGATTCATCCAGCCTTGACAGACGTGTTTTAAATTTTATCTCCAGTGCTTTTCTTTTAATGATTTGGAATTCATTCCATTTGCGCTTTTTTCCAAGGAACTCTGCCTTTTGGATTATTTTGGACCATTTGGAATTTACCCATTGGATTGAAATTTTAAATTTGACCGTTTTGGATTTACCATTTTTGGATTTTTACTAGTGGTGGGACGATTAATCGGAATCGTTAATCGTAAGAATCGTGTATTTTGGGAGGTATTGGAATCGGAATCGCATCGTTAAAAAATACCTTAATTTTCCGATTCCTTCATTACGATTCTTTTAGTCTGATGTTGAAAAAAAGAAAAAAATTTCCTGATATTTCTAACCGCAAGAGAGAAATGTAGCATGTTATAAAAAGAAACCAAAGAAATTCATTATTAACAGGGCAATGCTTAGTGCCCCTCCCTTACAAGGTTCATTCATTCAGATCTATTGTAATCAAAACTACAAAAGAGTTAACTTGAAAAGAAGTATGCAGGGCTCTACATTGCGAGTAAAAATAAAAAAACGCTTATCTTTTTGGCGATTGTTTTTTTTTACTGACAAATCTAATACTGAATGAAAATGCTTTTTCAACTTATATTTTCTTAAAATAAAACGAGCAAAGTCAAATTATTTAAACAGTAAAAGGTTTAATAGAACAATATACTTTTTTTTCTTTTTTTAAAAGAAGGCTTTTGAAAGAAATATCTCTAAAATGAAATTGATCACGTTGTATTATTTCGCAAAGTTTTGACAGTTGTCGGCTTCTTTTGATGTTTCAAAAAAATCAACCCCATACTTATCTCTTCCAAACCTAAAGTTATTAAATAACTCCTTCGTTAATTTAAGGGTAATTAATTCAATTCAGTCAAGTTTCTTTTTTTAATTTCATTGAAATAAAATCCATTATTTTTTTTTTTTTTTTTTTCTCCAGAAAGATAAAACCATGAATTTGATTATATTAAAAGCAGAATAATATAATCTTTTTTCTAGAATTTTAAATTGAAAATTAAAAGTGTTTTGCGCAGTTTTTTGCCGAACGAAAAAGAAATTAATATATATATTTTTAAAAGGTTTTGTAATCAGTTAATTTTTATGTCTAAATAATATGTACGATTAATTAAATAATTTCATTTTAAAAAGTATTTATAAATAGAATTTTACTTAAGACTTATAGTTTAGCAATATTGAACCGCATCAACCATGTGTGAATTGAACACAGTCAACCAAAAAAAAAAATTCAAAAGAAAATGCATATTTGCATTTCATTATGTAAACTTTTATACATTGGTTTCAAAAATTAAATTCTATAAGTTTTTTTTTGTTAACTACCGGTTGGTACAATTTACCGCCCCATCCCTTTATATTTTTTTCTTTTTGTCTTTTTTAGCGGATTATTTTCAATTAATTATCCAAATAAGTAACTACTCCTAGTGAATTATGGAGGTCTGAAGAACTGCCGTCACAAATACAACTATCAATAGCACTGGTCAACAAATTTTTATTTTTTTTCTTTGGCAGACCATCTAGGAGTGTTTTCTGGGGTTTTGTTTGTCGCTGATTACGAATATAACATTGGTTTTGCCAGATTGGCTCTAGTTTAGAAGATACTGATAGCCCCAAATAAGCCTAAACTGCTAAAATTCTCCCTGAAATACTTCAATATAGAAGCAGTAAATAATAATTTTCTGATATTATTGAATCATTATAATGATTATGTATATATTGAAGTATTTCAGGGAGAATTTTTATATAATTATATACTGTAATTACTTAATAACATGTTCCATAAATATAGTTGCAGTATAAATTAAACAGTAATTAAGAATTTTCTTTTTAATTCCACAGTTGAAAATGAGTTCCAGAGAGAAACTGAGTTCTTCTAGAAGATGTTGCAGATATTAACCGGATGTCTTTTGTTACATCTGTGGGCAGTATATGATGGCACAACAAAAGAGGAATATTACAGACTTTGTTAAGAGGGCGTACAAAGCATACTTCGATATGATACTTGGTGACCAAGACAAGTCTTGGGCCCCACATATGGTGTGCAAAACCTGTGTAGAAAGTCTCCGCGGTTTGACCAACGGTAAGCTGAAGTTGTAGCTTGCTGTACCAATGGTGTGGAGAGAGCCTAACAATCATTGTTTGTGGGATAGCAGAGCAAGAATCCAGCACTGGAGAAGGGAGAACTGGCCAGAACGAGAAAGTCTCGAAGTCGGCACAGCCAACGTCATTAATGAGCCTTTGGTACCCAGGGATAGAATCATCTTCCCTCCATTGCACATAAAACTAGGGCTCATGAACAGTTTGTTAAGGCGTTGAACAAGGATGGGAATTGCTTCAAGTACATATGCAGGCAATTTTCAGGTCTTTCCATCGAAAAAGCTAAAGGTGGCATCTTCGATGGACCTCAGATTCGAACGCTCATGAGGGATTCTGACTTCACTAATCATATGAACACGGTTGAGTTAAATGCTTGGGTGTCCTTCACAGATGTAGTGACAAACTTTTTGGGAAATCACAAAGCTGACAATTACAAGCAATTGGTCCGTAAGATGCTTACTGCATACGGAAAACTAGGGGCAAATATGAGCATTAAAGTTCATTTCTTGTTTAGCCACCTCGACATATTTCCTGGTAATCTTGGTGATTACAGTGAGGAGCAGGGAGAGAGATTCCATCAAGACATCAAAACAATGGAAGAGAGGTATCAAGGCAAATGGGATGAGCACATGATGGCAGACTACTGCTGGAACCTTTTGAGAGACTGCCCAAAAGTTGCTCACAAGCGAAAATCGTATAAACATCAATTTTAGTTTTGTGAATAAAATATTGTTTTGTGTGTTCATTGTAACTAAGAATCTAGTGTATAATGCTTTGCATTAATTTATGATATATAACTGATTATGTAAATGTTTTTTTTTCACTTGGAGAATTAAAATTCAGCAAATTTTTAGCAAATTTTTTGTATATCCTCGAAATCTATGAAAAGTGCTCAGTTATAAGATAAATGAAATGATGTTATATCTAACTTAACTTGTTAGATTGAGATTTTACACTGTCTTTGTGATTTAAGATTATCATAAAAATCAATATCTGACATTTATGCACTATTTAGCCGTTTTTTGTACGTTTAGCTATGGTCGCGAATGGGTGATTTCAGACAAACGACCCCCTGTGATATCTCCAAAACTAGAGCCAATTTGAAAAAACTACTGTCAGATTCGGATTCAGCGCCCTTGAAAACCCCAGAAACCAGTCTTACTTTGCCTGCCAAAAATATTGTGTTGACCAGTGTAGCCAAACAAAAAATCGTTTTTGAAATTCCTTTAATTGTAACTTTTCGCTATACCTACCTTTTGGTATAAAACACAAAAACTTTCGATTAATGGTATTTCTCATATATGGTCGTTAACTTTAGAAAGGTTATTTTGTATCTACGGCGCCATGTCACGTGGTATATTGTTTTTTTTTCATTGCGCACGTTCATTTATAAATTATTAAATTAAATATTTATCTTTTTTATGTTTCATTAGTATATATTTTCTTTCTCTTCCGCTATATTTTTTTTATTTAATTCATTAAATCTGTTAATTATGAGGACCAAAATAATGAATCGTGTGTATTTATTCTCTAATTTTCTTGGTTTTGTTCTGTTATATAAATTCTATTTTATTTGTTTTTTCTCTGAAGGATAAATTCTATTTTCTTTGAGTTTTTTTTTCTGTATTCCAATTAAGTAAAATAAATTTTCTCTAAAATAAATTTTGCTAATTTTTCCGTTTAGTTTACTATATAATAATTTTATTTAAACCAAAACACGACGGTGTAGACATAAAATATCTCTTCCAAAGTTAGGGAACATATTTGGGAACTACCGACCATAAGTATAAAACTACCTGGTATATTTCAAAACAATAATTCCTTAGGAATCGAAATCGGAATCGTACTTGGTATCGGAATCGTTAATCAATATTTTCCTGGAATTGGAATCGTATAAAAATTAGGAATCGTCCCAACACTAATTTTTACCCTTCACTGGACTATCCATTCATGTGAAATCTTTATCATTTTTCTTTTGCCTCCTGTTCCCCTTACCTCACCCTTTTTTTAACCAAGTAAGATCTGTGACTTACTTGTAGTTTCATTAAATACTTTTATATGCAAAATCCGATCCTGCATTTTGCTAATTCCTGCCCTCAGATGAGAGGGAGAGTATTTCTTCGAAACTCCGCAGATTAAGGACTATCCACTTATCTTGTGCTTCCTTTTTTAAAGTTAAATATGTTTTTAACTCTTTTTCAAGATGTCTTTTAACATGTTTCATTAATCATTTGTTCATATATATATATATATATATATATATATATATAGTAATTTATAAAATATATATGGCGATTAAGCTACACTGAATATTCTGCGTTTCATCCACTATAGGATTCGTCAATTCATTCAAAATATATCGCTAAAACCAAAATAAAACATCTAAGTAAATCGCGATATATCCAGACAGTTGGCGAGATGGTCCAGGGGTAAGGGTTAGGCTCATTATCGTTGGGTCCCGATTTCGAATCTCGCTAGATACAGCCATTCTGATGAGTCGTAGACGACGAAACACGTGTCAGTGGATAATTACATTTTAAAAATAATATATTGTACCAAAGAGGACTAAAAAAATGAAAAAATAAAATAAAAATAAGCAATAGTACTAAAAAAAAAAAAATGAAAAAATAAAATAGTATTAAAAAAATTGAAATTAAATTGATATTTTATACTTTACAATTCTATTTTGACACATTTGTATACAAACTTTCTATACTAAAAGATAAAATATTTTTAAACCTGTAATTTTTTTTTTTTACAAAGACATCACGACTTATCAAGGCCAAGAGGCCACTTGAGGATAAGGGTTAAAGTGTGTACAGTAGACAATTGGACAATAAAGTAATCGTTAGTAATGGCAATTTGGTAGATTTGTTAACTTATGTGGAACGGCTCATCAAGAACTTGTTTACGTTGGACTTGAAGACAACCATATTGTAGTTAGCTGGAAAGCAGGAAAATGGAATACAATTCCACAGGCGTGCAGTTCTAAGAAAGAAGCTTTGTTCATGGAATCTATGTTTAGGTTTAGGCACAGATAAAGAGTGGGGAAAATTATTGATAGAGTTTTCTGCTAGAAAGTTTGGCAAGGGGGGACCATGGATTGGAGCTCAGTCGAGCACTTGCCATGAAAATAACGATTAAGCAGAAACAAACTCGCAACATCTCTTCTGTGAGAAAGAGGTTGCAGGGAAGAGAAAAGGACATCCCCTATGAGGCTACAAAGTCTGTTTTGAACTCTATCAAGGCAAGACAAGTCCTTTCTAGCAGCTCCTGCCCAGATGTGGCAACAGTATTCCATCATTGGACGTATCTGGCTCTTATAGAGATAGAGAATTGCATCAGCAGTGAGATATCTACTGGAACTGTTTCAGGTTTTTAAAATTATATTTTGCTACATTGAAAAACTAAAGTTATACTTAGATATATTTTTATATAATCTTAATGTGAACAAAAAAAAAAAACAAATAAAAAAAACATAAAAAAAACAATTAAAAAAAACAATTAAAAAAACAATTAAAAAACAAATAAAAAAACATAAAAAAACAATTAAAAAAAACAAACAAATAAAAAAACAAATAAAAAACAAAAAACAAAAAAAAAACAAATAAAAAAAACAAATAAAAAAAACAAATAAAAAAAACAAATAAAAAAAACAAATAAAAAAAACAAATAAAAAAAACAAATAAAAAAAACAAATAAAAAAAACAAATAAAAAAAACAAATAAAAAAAAACAAATAAAAAAAACAAATAAAAAAAACAAATAAAAAAAACAAATAAAAAAAAACAAATAAAAAAAACAAATAAAAAAAAACAAACAAAAAAAACAAACAAAAAAAAACAAACAAAAAAAACAAACAAAAAAAAAACAAACAAAAAAAAAACAAACAAAAAAAAACAAACAAAAAAAAACAAACAAAAAAAAAACATAAAAAACAAAATGTTTCATATTTTTAGCATATTTTTCATTTCCACTACAACATTGCTGATGTAAAAAATCATGTTGTTACATTTTATACAATCTTACTGGAGGCCCCCCGCCAAAAAAAAATTCTAAAAACAATCAATAAATGCTTTTGACATTTATTAATTGTTTTCAGTTATAAATCACTCATTAAAAAAAAATATTAAAACATTAAAATTATATTTTTTATACAATAAATGTTTTGCTTTTCATACGTTTTTTTGTTATTTATTCCGTTATTATATATTTTTGCGTTGGTTGGTTGGTTGTTTTTGTTTTACGGCATATCAACCCTTTTTCAGGTTATTTAATGCCGAATCCAAAGATTTTGAAGAAAAATTTTAATAGAATATATTTGTTGTTTTGAAGTCGGTTTCTATTTAACCCATAGTTGGGACCCTAACAGGTACTACCACTCCGGGTCAGAGTGGATCTGGGAGCAATGGCAATTAAAGGGTGGCTCCACACTCCTCAAAGCCCGCAAGCTGGGGCCTCACCACTGGATATAGTTTAAGGTCATATCCAGGACCTTGCGCTTTCTGAGATACTTGTTTATATTTGAGGTTCACAGAACGGCCGATAGAGGCCGTTTCTCATTCACAGAACAGGGATCGATAACTTGTCTCAGTCGCCTCATATTGTTGTCAAGCAGAAGTGCAAATCTTAATTATAAATTGTGCAAATTGTTCGATAAAATGGGTTATAAAGTGAAAGATTGTCTTTCCAAACTTTTAAGCGGGGAGAATAAAATTTATGAGCGGGAGAATAAAATTTATGAGCGGGAGAATAAAATTTATGAGCGGGAGAATAAAATTTATGAGCGGGAGAATAAAATTTATGAGCGGGAGAATAAAATTTATGCAAAAATTACTTGGGTTCCCATAAGGAAACTAAATGCCCATATATAAAAGGATTTCTTTATCCGTGTAATTTATGTGGACTTCAGACACACTAGTGGGGGGTACCCGGCGTTGTCCGGGTGTGTGTAGGTGGTGTAGTAAGGAACCCTGGGGGGGAATAAAAAAGTGGTAGTAGCGAGAGGGGGAATCAAAACAACAGTAGGCAAGTTGGGTGGAGAGAGGTGTTGTTAAAAAAAAAAAAAAAAAAAAAAAAGTGGTAGTAGGCAGGCAGGCTTGAACCCATACCGCAAAAGAGGAAAAAAGCAAGCCGTAGTGGAATGGGGACAAAAATGGTTGGTCACATTCAATACTGCTAAGACTAAGCTTGTTTCCTTCAATAATCACAAGAAACCTTCTCTGCCACCAATAGCAATGGCCAAGAACACATTACCTAAAAGTACTTCTTTTAAACTCCTCGGCCTAACGTTTACAGGGAATATGAACTGGAATAGATACATTGAGAGCATTGCCAAGGCTGCTGCAAGGAAGGTTGGCTCCCTCTACCGTGCTAGAAAACTACTTACGCCTGACAGTATCCTATACCTCTATAAGGCAACCATTCGCCCATGTATGGAGTATTGTTGTCACATCTGGGCTGGTGCATCTGCTTCTTGTCTCTCGCTCCTGGACAGGGTTCAAAAGAGAGTCGCCAACCTGATAGGTCCCGAACTGTCATCTAGGCTTCAGCCTCTGTCCCATCGACGAGATGTTGCATCCCTCTGCCTGTTCTACAAATACTTCAATGGTGAATGCTCTGCAAACACTTGTACCTCCCCGACGTAACTACCCCCGACAAGCTACTAAGTCTCATCCCTTTACAGTAGAGATCCCTAGGTGCAAGAAAGCCTTTTACTCCAATAGTTTCTTCCCCAGAACTGCGGGTCTTTGGAACTCCCTTCCGGGATTCTGCTTTCCCAACTGCAATGATATGCAGAAGTTCAAGTGTAATGTTAACAAACATCTTTCTACTCATCTCTCTTCATAATGACCCCGCTAATTAAGTCCCTGATAGTAGCCCCCTGCTTCAAAGTAGCACTGTGCCTTGTTTGGGGTGAAAATTGAATAAAAAAAAAAAAAAAAAAAAAAAAAAAAAAGTAATGTCTTAGCCGATGCGTCCATGGAAGCCGAAGTTGAGAGCGTTGAAATTAAGTATAGTCAATCCAATGGAAACGATGACTTGCAAAAATGTTGACGAAAAAAGTGACCCCTCCTTGTAAAAAATTGCCAAGCTGAGGGTAAAGGAATGAATATTTTTGGTCAATTTTTCGATAATTGTTGTCCAAAGGATCGAGCTTCAACACAATACCTATCTCGTGAAGATCAGTTGTGTGTGTCGAAAATTTTTGCTAGACATACAAACACACACATCTTGTCTTTTATATATTAGACTAGCGGGGGGTACCCAGCATTGCTCGGGTGTTTGGAGGTGTGTGTAAAACAAAAAGAAAACGTTAAAAGAAAAAAAAAGTTTTAGTAGGAAGGTAGGATTGAACCCCGAAGCCTTGACGTGAAGGTGGAAACGAAAGGGGAAAAAAAAACAGTCACCTAACCATTTCCGCCACAAGGGTTGGTTGATTGGTTGTTTTACGGCATATCAATCTTTTTCAGGTTATTTAATGCCGAATGTAGTTATTTTGAGGAACGATTTTTAATGGAGTATATTTTTTTAAGTCGGATTCTATTTAACCCATAGTTGGGACCCTAACAGGTACTACCACTCCGAGTCAGAGTGGACCTGGGAGCAACGGTAATTAAAGGGTGGCTCCAAGGCCCGCAAGGTGGGGGCTCACCATTGGATATAGTTTTAGGTCATATCGAGGACCCCGCCACAAGGGAGAGGAATTGATAAGAGCGTTATGTGAAGGTTTATGAAGCAAAGTAAACAGGTGCAAGGAAGTGGCGTGGTGTCTTACCTAGTTTTGCGCTGCAAGCCAGATCATTCGCTTTCGCTTTTCGAAGACGCGGTGAGCTGATAAAATTCGGGCTAATTAAATACACACGCAACCCCCGTTGTTAAGTCGTAGTTATTAAGATTTAGACGCGATATAAAAAGTTTTAAGTATGAGCGAGCCTACCCAGAAGGCCTGGGAAAGAAGTCTTCCGTGGACACACATTTTCGCTTTTATATATATAGACTAGCGGATGGTACCCAGCCTTGCCCGGATGTTTTTGGATGTGTGTGTGTGTGGTCGGTCGGGGTTGGGGATGTTATTGAAGACCTAAGAATAAGTGAAGTAAAAAAAAACAAAACAAGAAAAACAGAAAAACGAACATAAAAAAACCTGAAAACAAGTGAAAAATGGCTTAAATAACCCTGCTTCAATATTAAAATTTAAAAAAACATCTCACCACGATTCGAACCCAAAACGTTTAGATAATGAGGCAGTGCTCTAAGCAACTGAGCTAAGACGACGTTGCCGAAATTGTGTCGCTTTTTCAAATATTTAAAGTAAATCAGGTTACGACATTGTATGACGCATGCGTAGAAACGAACTCGTCATGAGAGGACGGTTTTTGCTTTTGAAACTTAACATTTCTCGGGTGTGAAATTCAGGTTTCCTTCTCTCAACTTAGGAAAAGAAGGGTTAGCCTTGCATTGCAAGAATTTGAACCATATGTTTGAGGTTGTGTCCGTAGATCATAAAGAAAGTTCGATCTTCAGGAGTCACTGATATTTTGGTACTTGTTCAGTGTAATCAAGACATTAAAAAATGAAAATATCGAAAAAAAGGTTATATTGTACGTATCTGTTGTGAACTGAAGATCTCCGAAAAAAAATTTCACTTAATTTGATCGAGTAGTTTTTTTTTTTAATTTTTTTTTTTTTTTTTTTTTTTTTTTTACAGTGGAAAAAGATGTTTTTATGCGTTGAAGGCAGACATCTTGGATTTTTTTCTTAATTTTTGTTTGGAGTTTAGAAATGCCAAGTAGTTTTTTTGTTTTTTTTTTACAGCAGAAAAACACGTTTTTATGAGAGCACGTTGAAGGCAGACATCTTTTTTTCTTTTTTTTTTTTAATTTTTGTTTGGAGTTTATAAACGCTATGGGGAGATAACTCCATGTAAAGTGCCGACACTCCCTCCCCATCTTTAATAACTAGCTTTTCTTTCTAAAAATCGAACCTTTTGCTCGGTATCATAAATTGTTTTTTTTTTCGCTGTAAGACAAACAATGCTTCATGAAATTAAGTGAAATTTTTTTTCAGAGAACTTCATTCCATAACAGATACGTACAATTTAAACTTTTTTCGATATTTTTGCCGGGCATCCGTGCTAGGTACGACACAATCACGTTGACACACAGGTTTTCGCCAGATCACCGAAGTTAAGCAACATTGAGCCTGGCCAGTACCAGATGGGTGACCATTTGGGAAGGTTAGGCAATTGTACTGTATGTACCTTCTGGGAAGGTTGGGCATCGGGTCAGCCCCCTCACCCCATAAAAAAAAAAGAAAAAAAAAAAAGGAAGTTCCAGAGTCTAGCAGTTCTGGGGAAGAAACAGAGTAGAAGGCTTTCTTATATCTTGGGATCTCTACTATGTAGGGGTGGGACTTTGCTGCTTATCGGGTTTGTCAAGGGTATTTACGTAGAGGGGGTAAAAGGGCTTGTAGTTTTTCGGAGCATTCACCATTAAAATACTTGTAAAACAGATAGAGGGATGCAACATTTCATCGATGGGACATAGGTTGAAGCTTAGATGACAGTTCCAGACATTAGGTTGCCGACTCTTTTGAACCCTGTCCAGGAGTAAAAAAACTAGTAGCAAATGCACCAGCCCAGATGTGACAGCAATACTCCATAGATGGGCGAATGGTGGCCTTATAGAGATACAGGATACTTTCAGGCATAAGTAACTTTCTAGCATGGTAGAGAGACCTTACCTTCCTCGCAGCAGCCTTGGCAATGCCTCGATGTATCTGTTCCGATTTACGTTCCCTGTGAACGCTAAGCTGAGGAGTTCGAAAGAAGTACTTTCAAGTAATGCATCTTTAGCCATAGCTATTTGCGGTTGAGAAGGTTTCTTATAATTATTAAAGGAAACGAGCTTAGTCTTGGCAGCACTGAAAGTTACTATCCATGTTTAGCCCCATTCCACTACAGGTTGGACGTCTTCCTCTTGGGTTTCCGCCATTACCTTGCATATGTGTTCATTTGTTTTCCCCTCGTGTCTGTTATAGAGCATGGTGTTGTCAGCAAATATACCCATCTCAGAGACTATTTTATCAGGGAGGTTGTTTATGAACATCAGGAATAATAAAGGTCCAAGGATCGACCCGAGGTACACCCGTATTTATATCATACTGTTTTGACGTATCTAGAAGTGTAAGCCACTTTGAGTTTCAGAACAGTTTCAGATGGTTCGCTGTTACACACAAGTCCTGGGAGGTGGCTTGTTTGTAGTAGACGGTTCCACAGAACAAAATATTCTTACCGTGTCGAAACCCGGGAAAGAACATGTGAAATTGCTCCAGAAAAGGTTTAATATTTATGAAGCAATTCTGGTTTCTGATTGGGTGGTAGCAGAACGTGAATTAATTTGATTCGTCAGTTCTTAGCAGCATCGTTTATAAACAGAATCTTCCGATTGTGTGGGATCATACCCCATAACTCTCAAAATATTGCAACAACGTACAACCATTGAGGATAACCTGGATTTTTCTCTTATCTAAGAATGTTTTAATCATGTTAAGTATTTGTCCAGTCATACCATAGGAGCTGATGTTCATAAGATGATCGTTCCTTAGATATATCTAGGACTATTGCCCTTCCCTCCCCTGCCTTATCCAGTTCATGGTATATATGTTCAGAGATTAAAGTTAGGATATCTGCAGTAAAACGGGCTTGCCTAAATCCATAGTTGGTCAGGCAGAAGTTTAAGGTGGTGGACTAGAGCTTGATTAATTATGAACTCAAATAGTTCTTTCGCCAGAATTCTTGTGAACTGGTACCGCAGAAGCAGTTTTCCAACAGCCAGGGAAGCAAAATTCATTAAGGTATTTGTTAAAAAGTTTGGAGCAACCTCAGCGGGGCATTTTTTTAATAATACAGCTGGGATGAGACCAGGTCCACATGCTTTTGAGGTGTCTAGGTTTGAACTTAAGAGGTGATTTTCTGATCATCTAGTGTGGTTTCCGTCTGCAAAGGAAAATCGGAGTGAGTGGTTTGCTGGGCCCAATGTGGAGTTTGAGGCAAACTGACGAGCAAGTATGTTAGTTTTCTCTGTTGCCATGGAAACAACCTCATGTTGATTGACCATTATGTACTACGCCATTGTAGATTTTTCAGAAATCATGAGTTCCTAATTTCTGCGCTTCAATATGTTTTTTGGTGGTTTCAATTTATTCTCTTTTAGCTGTCCCTACTTTCTTACAACAGGCGTGCAATAAGTAATGCCCCGACACACTTCCAGTTGTCTGATCTAGCTGAAACTTTGCATATACAATGATTTATATCTCTACGGGTTATGTGGCAAATTACAGCTCTGAACTAATTGTGGTTTCTGTTTTACAGGTGTTTGAACTGATTCAGGTGTGAAATGGAGCCTGTTGAATGTCGAGCTGTGATCTGGTTTTTGTATTTGAAAGGACGCACACCACAGGAGAAGTTTGATGAAATGAAAGAAACTTATGGTGATAATGCCCCATCATATGACCTTGTAAAACGCTGGCATTGTGAATTCAAACATAACTGGAAGTCTGTGGAAACAGCTCCCAGACCTGGTCGCCCCCCCCCCCCCCCCGAGCCATTGAGGAGGTATCTGTCCATCAAGTTGAGGCTGACATTTTGGAAGATCGGCGCATTACTATTTGCCAAATAGCCCAAGATATCAAGATTAGTACAGGGTCTGTGGAAACTATCATTCATGACCATTTGCATATGTATAAGGTGTCTGCCAGATGGATTCCCAGGTTGGTCACACCATTTCAGAAGCGAGAACGCGTTGAGTGCTCGAGGATGAATTTGGAGATGTGCCAAGAAGATGAGTCAAATATCAAAGTTTTTTAAAAGACTGATTACACAGGATGAAACCTGGGTCCATCACTATGATCCAGAGACCAAAGCCCAGTCAATGCAGTAGAAGCACTTGGACTCACCACCTCCAAAGACGGCAAGGGTGCAGCCCTCCGCTGGCAAGGTCATGCACACAGTCTTCTGGGATCAGGACAGAGTAGTGATGACAGATTTTCTGGTAAAGGGTACCACAATTACAGGAGCCTATTATGCTTCACTTTTGATGAAATTAAGGGAAGCTATCAAAATCAAGAGGTGGGGCAAGATCAGCACAGGTACCCTCCTCCTGTAGGACAACGCTCCGGTCCACAACTCGCATGTCGCCAGATCAGAAGCACAGGCGTGTGGTTATGAAATCTCCTCCATCCTCCCTCCTCTCCTGACCTTGCACCCTCTGACTTTCACCTCTTCCCAGCCATGACTTCTGAAGTCACGTCGTGGTTGGAGGACCAACCTGGGGTGTTCTACAAAAACGGTTTCCAGAGCTGCATCAAATGATGGGAGAAATGCATAACTCTGGGTGGTTCCTATGTAGAGAAAGATTAATAACTGTGCCAAGTTTTGTTGCTCTACTTCTTTGGGAAGTGGGTCAGGGGCATTACTTATTGCACGCCCCTCGTACAATTACTTCTAGCTTCTATAAACTTGCCCATTTGTACTAGATAAATTTGTGGTAAACATGTTGCCTTTAAGCAATGGCAGCTGCGAAAGAAGAAGTAAACCATTGGGGAGAGTGGGGTTTGCTATAGAACTTTTGTGGGAACGTGTGCTTCAATTGCCGCTTTGAACAATTCAGTGCTCCCATTTGCGCACTGTTCTGCAGGAAGAGAAAAGATATTTCTCCATGGGGTATCTCTGACGTAATCTCTGATGGCATCCCAGTCAGCCTTATTGTAGTACCTTGTTGTTTTGCTCTTCAACTTCGGGTCAAGAGTTTAGAGTGATGTCCATCATTATCACAGGATGATCAGCATTCCCGAATGGGCAATGAGCATTTGTTACACAATCCTCAGGAACAGTTGTCAGAAATAGATCCAGAAGTGAGGCTTGTTGGTCCTGACGATCTGGGTTGGTTGGTTGTTTTACGGCACATCAACCCTTTTCAGGTTATTTAACGCCGAATCCGGTGATTTTGAAGAAAAATTTTTTAATAGAATATATTTGTTTTTTGCAAGTCAGTTTCTATTTAACTCATAGTTGAGACCCTAACAGGTACTACCACTCCGAGTCAGAGTGGACCTGGGAGCAATGGCAATTAAAGGGTTGCTCCACACTCCACAGAGCCCACAAGCTGGGGCCTCACCATCGGATATAGTTTTAGGTCATATCCAGGACCTGACGATTTGAGAGACGAACTTTACTGTCTGCGTCAAGGAATGGGATATGGAAAAGTTACGGATGATGCTACCAGCTGTGTCAAAGTAGTGAGGAAAGTGGGTATTAAAGTCTCCGAATACATGTATTTGAGCGCTATTGTCAAGAGAGAGTGCCAATTAATTATTTCTGTCAAAGAGGGCTAGTTAATTCTCACAATGTAACATTACCTTCAACAAATTAGTTTGGTTTAGCGCATTTACTGCCAGCTATAGCTCTATTGAATGTCATTGCTAAGCTATTTTTCTGCAATTTTCAAAAACTAAAGTCAACAAATAATCTATATATTAATACGATAGCGTGTGTTACTTTGTGTGACACGCTGACATCTTTTTTCTTTCGAGTGGCTGTCATTTAATAATTGTTGTGCCCTTCTATTTCTCGTAATAAATAATTTTGCCAAGAATTCTTCATAAGTTTTGGTTTCGTTTTCGATTATAGACGATGGCACTCAACTCATCTATTTTTAAACATTTTTTTGAAATCACTACTTTATATTGTTTTTAACGGTCATGTTCACATCTATAAATATAAAAGCGAAACTGTATGTATGTGTGTTCGCTTTTTCTGTGTGTCTACAAAAGGCTTCTTTCAGAGAAGTGGTCGCTCGCTTTACAACTTTTTATATCACATATAAATCGTAATATCTCACAGTTAACAACGAAGCTCGCCTGTCTATTTAATTTGCTCGACTTCGGGAAGATAAATATTCAACATTTGTCGCTCGCCGCATGTGGGTTAGTCTTTTTCCTATAACATCTTGGGGGGCGAGGAAAAAAAGCGTTCAGCAGTAAATGAAATCCCGATCTCATTAACTCATTACCTGCTAAATCCAAGTAATTAAATAAATTCAAACGTGTTTCCGTAAGCATGTCGCGGTGGGGCAATGGTTGACGTCATATTTTTTTTTTTCACAACTTTGCCTCAACGGTTCGGGTTCGATCCTCATACTTTATTTTTTTTTTAACCCCCCCCCCCACCTCCAAACATCCGGGCAACGCCAGGTACCCCTCGCTAGTTATTAAATAGGGAAAAATAAATAACTCACCCTTTTTTATTGTTCTACACGTTATTGTATTAATATATAGACTTGCTTAGATAAATATTTTTACAGTTTTAACAAAAGGGCTACAATAATATGATGGTGTCTTCATGCTGAACATCCACAGAATGTCCAGCAGCAACATATTACATATGAAAGATGCCGCTGTGGAATTTCCACAGGTCCCGCTAGTGCATATGAATATAAAATGGCTAGTTATTTCATAAGTACCAAATTTTCAAATAACAAAAACAATTTTGGCGGACCTGGTTAAGAATGGCTTTCGAGGTTGGAAGTGCATGTTTATTCCGAAAGCCGTTCTTAACATGGGGAGGGTGGGATGTTTATAATACGCTGGGGTGGGGCACGTCGTAAAAATTTACCAAAATGCCTTTCGGAATAAACACCCTTTTCAGGTTGAACAACCAGTGCTTTCATCAAACCGAGATTTGAAAAATATTCTAATGGCTTTTCGGCCTTCATTTATCGGTAAACGACGGCAAATTTAAAAAAAAAAAAAGAAAAGAAAAAAGATACTTTATCAATTTGTGATTTTTGGAATATACCATCTCCCTTCCGTGTCAAATAGGTACGCAATAAAAGATTTTGTTTTCGGTATGCATTTTTGGTTCCGCGCTGAAATAACGTTATAAAAGCCATTCTTAACATGGGGAGGGGAGGATGTGTTGTAACTAATCCGTGCTTCCACCTAACAATTTTATGAATAAAAAGATATTGTGAAACTTGAACTTAACCTGAAAAAACTATTTTAAAATGGCGCGGTACCAAAAATGCATAAGAACCTTCCCTTCATTTTTGTTTATCGCCATTTTCAAATAACAAAAACAATTTTGGCGGACCTGGTTAAGAATGGCTTTCGAGGTTGGAAGTGCGTGTTTATTCCGAGAGCCGTTCTTAACATGGGGAGGGTGGGATGTTTATAATACGCTGGGGTGGGGTACGTCGTAAAAATTTACCAAAATGCCTTTCGGAATAAACACCCTTTTCAGGTTGAACAACCAGTGCTTTCATCAAACCGAGATTTGAAAAATATTCTAATGGCTTTTCGGCCTTCATTTATCGGTAAACGACGGCAAATTTAAAAAAAAAAAAGAAAAGAAAAAAGATACTTTATCAATTTGTGATTTTTGGAATATACCATCTCCCTTCCGTGTCAAATAGGTACGCAATAAAAGATTTTGTTTTCGGTATGCATTTTTGGTTCCGCGCTGAAATAACGTTATAAAAGCCATTCTTAACATGGGGAGGGGAGGATGTGTTGTAACTAATCCGTGCTTCCACCTAACAATTTTATGAATAAAAAGATATTGTGAAACTTGAACTTAACCTGAAAAAACTATTTTAAAATGGCGCGGTACCAAAAATGCATAAGAACCTTCCCTTCATTTTTGTTTATCGCCATTTTAGTACCAAACTGAATAAGCACGTTATATGGGTTTGTTTCACTGTACACATTCGAAAAAGTTGTCACAAAACAAATATAGAACAAATAAATGTTATCAAAGGCAAGATAAGTTACTTTTCTACTCAACTGGATATGTTTTTAGTGTTTATATTTAATGTAACATGTTTATTCAGCTCGAAAAATATACAGTGTTTACCGAATTGGAAAATTTTAAATGGCGGCCGACTCTTTCTCGGAGACGGTAAGTTTGGGAAAAGGAGTTATAAATAAAAAAAAAAGGTCAAAATACTGTTAAAAACCTGCCGAATATATGTCAACCGATGTCACGGTCGGGTAACATATATTGAGCGAGTTTCTAACAGTATTTTGTCTGTTTTTTTTTTTTTATTTATAACTCATTTCCCAAACTTACCGCCTCAAAGAGAGAGTCGGCTGCCATTTTAAATTTTCCAATCGGTAAACACTGTTTTTCGAGCTGAAACTGTCAGTTAGGTAGAAAAGTAACTTATCTTGCCTTTGATAACATTTATTTGTTATATATTTGTTTTGTGACAACTTTTTCGAATCTTTGTGTACAGTAAAACAAACCCCGTTAAATTGTTAAGTGAAAGTGCAAAATAGATACAAAACACTTCCCCCGGGTTTGTATTACTGTACACATAGATTCGAAAAGTTGTCAAAAAACAAATATATAACAAATAAATGTTATCAAAGGCAAGATAAGTTACTTCTCTGCCAAACTGGATATATTTTTTGTGTTTTTATTCAATGTAACATATTTATTCAGCTCGAAAAACAGTGTTTACCGATGTATTGGAAAATTCAAGATGGCGTCTCACACCCTCTTTAACACCGTAAGTTTGGAAAAAGGTTTTATAAATAAAAAACTATACAAAATACTATTAAAAACCCGCCGAATATATGTCAACCTATGTCACGGTAACATATTGAGCGAGTTTTTAACAGTATTTTATCCGGTTTTTTATTTATAACATCTTTTCCCACACTTACCGTGTTAAAGAGAGAATAAGACGCCATCTTGAATGTTCCAATACATCGGTAAACACTGTATGTTTTTCGAGCTGAATAAACATGTTACATTGAATAAAAACACGAAAAATATATCCAGTTTGGCAGAAAAGTAACTTATCTTGCCTTTGATAACATTTATTTGTTATATATTTGTTTTTTGACAACTTTTTCGAATCTATGTGTACAGTAATACAAACCCCCGGTTTCTTTTTTGTCCTAAAAACTGTACTTTTTCTTCCTTATGCTTTTATTAAATTAACGATTTTATTTAAAATGTGCCTTTTCTACAGCATTTAAACTTTTGTTATCGCGCTGTTTTTAAATAGTTTTTCCATGCTAAATTCGAGTTTCATGATATCTTTTTATTATTATTATTATTATTATTAAATTGTTAGGTGGAGGCACAGAATAATTACAAAACACCCTGCCCATGTTAAAAATGTCTTTCAAAATAACGTTATTATTGGTATTATTATACAAACACCGTGACAGCGTTAGGGTTAGGGTTAGGGTTTAGGGTTAGGTTTAGGGTTAGGGTTAGGTTTAGGGTTAGGGTTAGGGGTAGGGTTAATTCGCTGTCACGGTGTTTGTATAGTTTTACCTTATTATTTCATAAGTGCCAAATTTTTAAATAACGAAAACATTTTTACTGAACTAAACCTTGGGTTGGGGAGGGGAGGTATTAAGAAAACCCAGTTCGGTTCAAATTCTGTGAAGTCTCATAATTTCTGCGCAAAAAAGACAATGATAAACAATAAAAATGAAAATTTTCATCTTATTCAATTGTAGATTAAAACCTGGAATTCTACGATCCAAGCAAATTAAATACATTCACGTATTGGCACTTTTTTTTTTTACTATTTATTATTTTATTTATTTTTTTTAGAAATAAATACATTAATTAGATATTATATTTAAATAGCATACAAATTACTGACATGGGATGAACTTGAAGAATTTCATAAATAAACAAACATTTTTGGTCAAGTCGAGTTGCCAGTATTACTATTTAAAAAAAAAGAAGGTCGTTGATAACTCGTATGAATTTAGGAAGGAAAGCAACTTAAAATAATAGAAATTAAAAAGAAACATTTAATTGTTGAAGGACCCAAAATCAAGGGATGATTTTTGTATTCTGTTTCCCTTGGTGCTTTTTGCTTTTTTTTTTTTTTTTGTTCTTTTTTTTTTTTTAGTCTTCTTTAATCGGATACCTACCTAGAAACGTACGTCCTCTCCGCGAACAGGTAGCCGAGGGGACTGCTGCCTTGGGATATCTCGATTTTAAAAGGAGGGGAGTCCGAGTCGGGGAACGAACAGGATTCCCGCAACAAACAATAACAATTGCGGGGGGAAAACCACACAAACTAAAAATTTCGCGGAAAAAAGCACATGTATTTCAATGCGCATGCGCGCTTACCAATCACCGCCCGTTTCCGCTTTCAAAGCCGAATTTTCGTATTTCGTTAAAAAACGACTATTTTGAAACTTAAAAACCTAAAGATGGCTACTTTTAATTTTTATTTTACTTTAATTAGAAAATAAATAAATAAAAAAACAACAACATCTAACTTACTTATTTACGCTAATAATAGTAACCGAGACGAGACGCACTACTTAAAGCAGATAGGTTTAAGAATAGGTACAGACGTATACTTCCAGTATATTGGCGCCGTCGCCGTCCTGGATCAAAAAGAAAATCTCCAATATTCGCCAAATCTTCAATGAAAACCTTTCGACCGGTGTTAATACCTACTTAAACAAACAAACAAACAAAAAAATCAATATATTTTTGCTCCCCCTTTTTCTGCTAAACGCTATTTTGTTTTTAACAATAATTTTTTTTTTTATCTAGGAAGTAATCACTTATCAAAACCCGAAAGCCACTCGAGGATAAGTTGGTAGTCCAGTAATCGTTAATTTTTTTTACATAGGCATCACCACTTATCAAAGACCAAAGGCCATTCGAGGATAACAGTCAATTGAACAATATAGTAATCGTTAGTAATGGAAATTCGGTAAATTTGTTAACTTAAGTGGAACGGCTCATCAAGAACTTGTTTACGTTGGACTTGAAGATAACCATATTGCAGTTGGCTGGAAAGCAGGCACACGGAAGACAGTTCCAGCATTAATACTGTGAGCTTCTGATTTCTGCCCATCAACTACGAGGATGACTCAACAAGAACTTGTTTACATTGGATTTGAAGGCTACTATGTTGTATTCAACCGGGAAGCAAGCCAATGGAACAATGTTCTACAGGTGGGCAGTTCTGGGAAAGAAGCTTTGTTCATGGAATCTGTGTTTAGATTTAGGCACAGATAGAAAATGAGGGAAATTCTATATAGCGGTTGTAGATAGTTGAGTGTATTTTTGTGAAAGTTTGGCAAAGGGTGGGGGAACCATAGATCGGAATTCAGTTGATTACTTGCTATGAAAATAACGATAGCGCAGAAACAGGCTAGCAACGCCTCCTCTGTGAGAAAGAGTTTGCAGGGAAGAGAAAAGGGCATCACCTAGGTTTCGAAAGTGGTTTTTGGACTCTATTAAGGCTGGATAGGGTGCGCCGATCAGCTCCTGCCTTGACAGAGTACAAAATAGACTTTGTAGCTTAGTGGGGGATGCCCTTTGCTCTTCCCTGCAACCTCTCTACCACAGAAGGGACGTTGTGAGCCTGTCGTTTTATCGTTACTTCCATGGCAAGTGCTCGTCTGAGCTTCAATCTCTGGTCCCCTCTCGCCAATCTTTCACGAAAAACACCGGTCTAGCTGAAACCACTGTCAGTAATATTCCCCATTCTTTATCTGTGCCTAAATCAAAACGTAGATTCCATGAACAAAGCTTCTTTCTTAGAAGTGCATGCTTGAGGAATTCTCTTCCGTTTGCCTGTTTCCCACCTGACTACAACTTGGATGTCTTCAAGTCCAACATAAACAAATTCCTGATGAACTGCCCCCTTAAGTAAGACACTTTATCAAATCTCCAATATTAACGATTACTACGATATTATCCCATTGATTACTGTACATGCAATAACTCTTATCCTCGAGTGGCCTCTGGGCCTTGATAAGTAATGACTTCCTTGTAAATGAAAAAAAAAAAATATGGCAACAATACTCCTTTTTAGGACGTATCTGGATCTCATACAGATATTGGATTGCATCGGCAGTGAGATACCTTCTGGAGCAATAGAGTGATCCAACCATTTTTCCAGCAATCTTGGCAACAGATTTGATGTATGTGTTCCATTTCAGATCAGGAATGAAGGTCAGTCCCAAAAGTTTGTCAAGACATGGGGCTTCTCCAAAACGAGTATATTTTGAATAAGTATATATATATTTTTTTTACGTGGTGGTCACTATACCGCAACTGGTATAGTGTCTGAAGTATAACGGTACTTGGATCACGGTGTAAAATTTTATGTCGTCACTCCTCAAGATGCTGCATTTCTTTCCCAAAAGCAACACTCGATTCTAAGAAACACAATAAACCGACCCAACAGACACCCTCGCCCAAACTGTATGTGCACTAACAAACAGATTGATCTGCACAAACAGCAGCACCAAGAAGCTCGTCAACAGCCACAAAGGTTCGCTGTATGCCAGAGATACCTCTGTAGCGTCTACCCCGGAACTAAAATTTGACAGAGACTTTTGAATTGTCACCGTTTCCGGAGAGCTCTAAAAAAGAGGACAAAAAAAACCGTGGCGCCAAATTCGAGTGCCCTCTCTTTCTTTTTCGCTCGCTGACCCTTGAGGAGTTAACACGCGCTACTGCTGTGTCTGTCACATGTGCGCGACACGCGATATGCCAGTTCTCATAATGAAACCAAAAAAACATTCTTCTTACCTTTCCACGCCACTTTTCACTCGAACGGCTATCCCAAAGAAAAATATTTAATTTATCTTTTCTTTTCGACTTTACGCCAAAAAAAGAGAACATTTATCCAGTCAGTCAAGATTTATTTCTTTTCTACGGACACAAAAGAAACCACATGAGTGTAATACACAAAAGGGTAAATAAAATAACACTTCTTTTAACAAGCCAAGTCTGACTATTTATTTTCATTAATTTTTCTGAATATTTGTTTTTTTATTAATGTTTATGAAAAATTATTTTAAAGGAGCTGTTCGTCGTTTTGCCCGGCGAGCAGCTCATTTCACCTAAGAGACCTTCCATGCTTCAAATACAGATGCAGATACCAGCACCCGCCCAAGGAGGTTCTACATACACAGCCACCATCATACGACCAAAGTTACCGCAACAACAGTTACAATTGTTATTGACGCAACAGCAACCGCTACATCCGCAGCAGCAGGTACCACAAACTAAACACACGCTGCTCCATATCCGATCTATAGCTCCACGCTCACTTCACCTTTCTGTCGAATATCTCCCAACCCTATGAATGACGTCAATGAACAACATCCTTTAATACAACTGCAAAGAATCAGATTGAACACGAGTTAAATTCATACTTTTAAAAAAATTTTTTTTTTATTATATTTTCACCCCAAACAAGACACATTGCCACTTTGGTGTAGGGGGCTACTATCAGGAGAAACAACTACTGGGGTACTATGTAGGGATTTGGGCAGCAAGATGTTGGTTCACGTTGCACTTGAACTTCTGCATGTCAGTACAGTTGGGGAAGCAGTGACCTGGAATAGAATTCCAAAGTCTAGCGGTTCTGGGGAAGAAACTACCGGAGTAGAAAGATCTTTTACATCTAGGGATTTCTACAGTGTGGGGGTGGGATTTTGCAGCTTGTCGGGTCTGTCGAGGGTGTTCACGTCATGGGGGCACAAGTGCTTGCAGTTCATCAGAGCATTCACCACTAAAATACTTGTAGAACAGGCAGAGGGATGCAACGTTTCGTCGATGGGACAGAGGCTGAAGCTTAGATGCCAGTTTAGGGCCTATCAGATTTGCGACTCTCTTTTGAACCCTGTCAAGGAGCGAGAGACTAGTAGCCGATGCACCAGCCCAAATATGACAGCAATACTCCATACATGGGCGACTTCGCATCAAAACTTAAAGAATTTACAAGTGAGGCATTTATAATCTCGTTAAGTTCGTTGACAGATAGAATCAAGTTATATATCATTTCTTTCTTTTATATAATGTGAATTTTAAGACTGACAAAAATCTATCTCATTTAAGTTTTGTTTTACATATGAAGTGTTATGGATACACTTTTATCTACATTTTAAAATCTTAACACTTAATATTTTTTTACTATTATATAAAATAAACTTTGTGAGTTCGTTCCCTATGAAATCCTAAATGGCTGAGCAAAGTTTGTTATTGTTGTAAAGATTTTCAAAAATAGTTTTTCATTTACAAATGAGCAAAAACTTTTGCACCGACCAAATATATTATTTCAGACTAATGTACCATCGTTCATTACTCACTTAATTACTCGTTCTGCTTTCATAATACTATCCTTCCAGGCATTATCTCTTCCTTTTTGTTTTTACAGATAAGTGGGTACTGCATTATCTCTTTTGCTGTTTTAATACATCATCCCAGGCATTATTACTATGAACAATCTGATAAAGCCATTCAGTGGCGAAGGCGATGTGGTGGCTTGGCTAAAGAAACCACCAGACAATAAAGGTAGTAGCAAAGAGAGTGAGCACCTGTTCATATTTGACTTTTAATTGAAGTATCCTAGTGTTCACCTCAATTTAAAAAAAAAATTACTTTAAATCGAGAAGGCAAAAAGAAACTCTACAGCAACAAATCAGCTTAAAATCAGCTTAAATCAACAAAGCATCTTTAATCATAAATGTTGTTGAGCCAGGTTATACAGCGTAACATTTAGTCCATATGCTTCGACTTTTCTCTTAGTGATCATCAGGAGCTCATTAATCTCCACCTTTCTGGTTTATCCAATCGAGAAACTGACAGCAGATTAAAATATGATGAGAAAGTAGTATGAATTACTGTGCAAAAGCATTAAAACACTGGCAATGTTCGTGATACTCCTAAATCTGGTCGTCCTAGAGGTACTTCTTACAAGAAAGACAATGCGATAAAATTCGCAGCCCCAGAAACAGATTTGAAACAGCTCCCGAATCCGATAACCATGTAATCTTGTTAAAAAGCGCTCTTTTTCAACAGTTAAAACAAATTGAATGGATTTTAATTTGTGAGGCTGTGTTGCAAGACGCAAACCAATGAATTCTGTAAAGAACAGAAAGTGCCGCCTGGACTTTGTCAGATGCAATGAAAACCATGACTCTTCATATTAGTCGAAAATTATTATTAGCAATTTATGAATGACTTGCTTTTCACCGAGCGAATAAAATCTAATGACACCAGACAATAAAGGTCGTAGCAGAGAGAGGGAGGAACTTCGTCCGAGCAAGGTACAATATGTCGCCTAGATCGGGGCAGGTGCAAGAGACATTTGCACACTTGTCGATATTCACATACTCCTGGAGGCATCCCAGGATTCTTCCAGCAAGCAGGGAGACAGATGCAACAGGTACCATCAAACTCGGGGATGAAGTATGGGTGAAGCCTCCAGGGCTGCGATGTACCACACAGTGGAGCAGAGGACATGTAACCGGGAGTAATACGAACAACAACATTGCAGTAGACATATTCTTGACATCATGATGTGCAGCAAGGGAGTGGTGAGACATTTCAGAGGTCGAGTAGGGAAAGATGAGCGCCACAGTGGATGAGCGAGTACGAAATGTGAGGGGGGACATGATGTCTTAAGTTAAGGAAACAAAAGTCTTTTTTTTTTTTTTTTCATTTTTCTTAAACTTTTTCTTCTAGGGGATGGGACATCCAACCAGATGTCTGACATTTACCCCTATTTTAGTGAGTCCAACCAAGAGACCTTTTGAGGATTCTAGCCGTCCCTTTCAGTGCAATCGTTTGTATTTCACTTGCACTTGGTTCACCGGGTATGCTTGCTATGTACTTTTTAAAGTTTTTTTTCATAAGCCCAGTTGCTCCTATGATGACTGGTATAATTGAAACGTCTTTTAATTTCCAATTTCGTTTCATATCATACATGTGTGTGTGTGTTGGGCGAGGTTGGACGATAAAGAGAGAGAGAGAGAGATTAAAGATGGTGCCTATGGTTTTATAAGCTGTGGTCTCACAAAAATCCTGCCACACATACGCAAATAGGGAATGTTGTATTATGTGGATTGTATTAGTAAAGGGTTACTGATAACACGGAGAGAAGAGAGAGAGACACACGTGTGAACGGAACAGAAGCTTTATTAGCACTAAAGAAGGAGTAGTGGTTTTTGCTACTACGATATACCACGTGATTGTGTGGTGGGAGGTTGCAGACAATGGTGATGGTGAGAGTAATCTCAGTCAAGGGGAGATAACTCGTGTTCCTTGATGTGTATAACAATGATGCTATTTTTAGCAAAATTATTGGACTTACAATAATAACAACAACAAAAGTAATCAAGAGGCCCACTTCTTGGCCTTTAGGTCAAGATCAAAGTGTAGTATCTGTTTTTCAGATGCTACACTTCAATTTTTTGTTCTCTGTTAGTGGAGGAGAAATCCTTCACGACTGAAACAGCTTTTATTTTTTGTTCCTTTTCTCCACATTCAAAAACGACCCTGGTGTCTAACTCTGTCCCGTGGAGAGGCATTGTAAATAGGAACAACAACAACAACAACAACAACAACAACACTACGATATACCACGTGATTGTGTGGTGGGAGGTTGCAGACAATGGTGATGGTGAGAGTAATCCCAGTCAAGGGGAGATAACTCGTGTTCCTTGATGTGTATAACAATGATGCTATTTTTAGCAAAATTATTGGACTTACAACAACAACAACAACAACAACAAAAGTAAATAAAAATGATTTTATAATTATTTCCGACACGTGATTGTGTGGTGGGAGGTTGCAGGCGATGGTTATAGTTGGAGTAATCCCAGTCAAGGGGAGATAACTCGTGTTCTTTGATGTGTATAACAATGATGCTATTTTTCGCAAAATTATTGGACTTACAACAACAACAACAACAACAACAAAGTAAATAAAAATGATTTTATCATTATTTCCGACACGTGATTGTGTGGTGGGAGGTTGCAGGCGATGGTTATAGTGGGAGTAATACCAATCAAGGGGAGATAACTCGTGTTACTTGATGTATATAACAGGGAAGACAGGCTGTATAAAAACAGCCTGAGTTGAGATGTAGCTTGGGTGAACTTTGACGATTGTTGGATTTCTAGCCACGTGTTTGGGAGACCGTTGTCACGACTTCTCACGAGTTGATCAACAGATATCATAAAAAATAAAGAATCTATTTAAGTTCAAAACCCTTCAGTAACTTTTTGGACACCCTGTGTATTGACATTATTCTGTTAGTGGCTACTCCTGCTAATGAAAACTGTGTCTCGCTGGCTCCTGCTGATACAATCTGTGTTATGGTGTTGTTTGCATGTAATCAGGAGCTCGATGAAGATCTTATATCTCGCAATATCATCAACCATCACGCATGCTTATGTTATATACTGGGTGATATGGCTGTGACGTCTATTTTGTTAGCACCGTCTATATTCTAGCTATCCAAGATTTTTGAATATCTCGATAGATAGATAGTTTGTTTGGGCATATATGCATATGTTGTTGTCTCGTCTAGTGAATGGAATCACCGCTGTTCATCTATCTATGAATAACAAGACGCTTTGTTATAAAACAATTTGATTTATTTAATAACAACATATACACATCAATACGGCGGTGAAGGAATGAGAGGGTGGCGGGAAGGGTGTGGTTGCGACCGTGACAGGCAGTTGAGCGTCGTCTGTCCTTTTCTGCTGTCACCTCTCTCTGTCCCCCTTGACTTGTTTATGATTGCTTTTTATGAATTTTCCCGTTAATCGATTTACGTAATCGACCCACATTCTGACCCTGTTGATATTTGCATTTGGTCTTATTTGCGGCCGAATCTTATTCCCGGGTTTCATTTTTGTCGGTCAGGGTTTAAGTTCATCCGAACTTTGCTCCATTCAACGTCTGACCCATAAACCGACTTGCGTCATAGGACGAGGTCATCCAATTCCAGTTCATTCGCCCCTCCCCTTCTTATTGTACACTTACTCTACAATTTTATAGATGCCGTATCAGATCAGTGTAACTCAACTGATATCTTTTTTGACAGCACCTGTTTCGTAGCGCAGAAACAATCATAATAATTATTATTATTATTATCATGCCAGTTTTTGAATATTTTCCAGCTGGACTCATCAGAGAAATAAGAATTCGTCAACTTTAAAAAGAAAAGAAAAGAAGAATTTATACAGATCTGAAAAAAAAATCTGAAAAAAATCCGAAGAACATTTTTGCCTGAGAACATCACTTTCTTTCTTAGCATCACACTCTGTCCGTGTGTAGTCCTTTCTGCTGCCTCTTTTCTTTCATGCCTGATAACAGGTTCTCTTTCTTTGGATTCTTTCCACCACTTGCACTTGATCGTGCTAAGAAGACACCAATATTACTGTACATGAGCTTTTTTTTTTTTTACTAAGGGTTTTTATTAAGGCCTGAAGGCCACTCAAAGATAAAAGTTTATGAATGTCGGATAGACTGTGACACAATACTTTGTTGATCAGCAATGGCGGAATTTGGTTGGGTTTGATTATTTAACAGGACGGTTTAATAAGAAACTATTTACATTAGATTTGAAAATGAGCATGTTATAGTCAGCTGGGAGTCAGGCTGCGGTATCGTGTTCCATAGACGACCAGTTCTAGGAAAGAAACTTTGTTCATGAAAGTTTTTTGAGATGAGGATTGATTATTCATATTGTTTGGATTCTTCGAACTACTATTCTCATCTCCAGTGTTATTTGCACAATATTTTGGTCCATGTATTCGCCGAACTTCTTCAGGTGTAATTTTTTTGAACTCGGGAATCTTTCTGTCAAACTCAGGAATCTGCATGACCCATGGCATAGTGGATAGAGTACTTGGTGAAATTCAGTTGTAAAGGTCACACTGCTAGAGATTGAAGATTCAGTGTTCAGTGCCCCAAAATTACAATTGAAAACCATTTAGGACTTATACCGTGGCTTAAATAAAGGGTTCTGTTCAGAATTCTACGCAGATTCCTGAATTTGAGATAAACATTACAGAGTTTGACAAGCTATACAGGGTGGAATGATAAAATTGTCATCCTAGAAAAGACGACACGATTCCATTTTCATTTGATGGAAACCGGTTTTCATCCACAGACAGCCTGTTTTGCTATATAACTATATTGTACACTCCAAGTTCTGCATTAGAGCGCAAGACCGCACTTGTGGCTATGGTTCTACAAAAACATAAAATACCGATTGCTGCTCTTAGTGAAACTGGCTAAACAGGCTCTAGACAATTTGAAGACGTCACCGGAGGTTATACGTTTTTCGTTAATGGTAGGAAGGAAGAAGAAAATTATGCTTCTGGCATGGGCTTTGCTATAAAAACCGAGCTTGCTAAAACCCTTCCTTCACTTCCTACAGCTACCTCCGACCGAATCATGACCCTTAAATTAACTCTAAAAATATAATACTCCTATCTCTCTTGTAAGTTGTTACGCTCCGACTATTTCAAACAGAGATGAGGTAAAAAATAACTTCTACAATTAACTCCGCACGGTTGTTGCAAATGCTAGGCACTAAGAAAAACTAATAGTGCTTGGAGATTTTAATGCTTGTGTTGGCGCTGATTGTGTCACTTCGAATGATGTGATACGTCATCATGGCGTTGGCTGTATGAACTCCAATGTTTTTTCGTTTTCTTTCTCTTTGCCAGGAGTATGACCTTAGCATTATCAATACACTTTTCTCGCAACCAAATCAGCGCAAAACTTCATGCATCCACGATCCAAGGATTGGCACATGTTGTCACAAGTCGTTGAGGCATAAAAGACTTCTCGTTAGTGCAAAGCTTTCATTCAACCTGCTTTTTGTTTGACCACGGTCTTCTTCGAATTCTGGTATTCTAAGCTTTTTCAGTAGCTTCCAAAGTGCTTCTCTGTTCACTGTGTCGAAAGCTTTAGGTTTGGTTTGGTTTGGTTTGCTTTGTTTTAGGTTAACGGCATATCAACCCTTTTCAGGTTATTTAATGCCAAGCCCAGAATTAAAGAAAAAAAAAAATTATATGTATTCAAAGTACTTTATGCCTTCAAGTATCTATCTATTCTGTATAGTTCAATAGTTTTGTTTGTTTTAATATCTTAAGATCTCTTTCTTTTTTTTTTTTAAGTCTTTTATATCCTCAAATATTTATTCATAAAGTTTAGTTGGGTTGTTTCAGAGAATAATTCATATTTTTGTAAAGATCCTTGTTACTCTTAAAAAGGATAATATTTCATTCAAACAGTTGTTTTCGAAAAGTTTCTTCATGCTGTTGTGTTTGAGATATTGTTTTCTAGCTTTATCTAGAGCTCTACATTCCACAAAAAGATGTTTGATGGTGCAAGTTTTCTGGCAGAACGGGCATTGTGGTTGTTGTTCTTGTTTTAGAATGAAGGAGTGTGTGAGTTTTGTATGGCCAATATGGATTCTAGTAATAATAACTTGTTCTTTTCTGGTTGGTTGTTTTTGTTTTACGGCATATCAACCCTTTTCGGGTTATTTAATGCCGAATCCAAAGATTTTGAAGAAAAATATTTTAATAGAATATATTTGTTGTTTTCAAGTCGGTTTCTATTTAACCCATAGTTGGGACCCTAACAGGTACTACCACTCCAGGTCAGAGTGGACCTGGGAGCAATGGTAATTAAAGGGTAGCTCCACACTCCCCAAAGCCCACAAGCCAGGGCCTCACCAATGCATATAGTTTAAGGTCATATCCAGGACCCCCATTGAGGGACTTTTACCCTCTGCAGGGGGGCAGTCAGCGTATTTTAATGCCCCACCGACAGGGCCGCTCTTTTCTGGATTTTGGGGGAGTTTGTCTCCATTTTTCCAGTATGGGTTTGATTTGGTATAATTTGTTTTGGAGGTTTTAATGCTCATGTTGGTGCTGATCATGTCACTTAGAATGGCGTGATAGGTCATCACGGTGTTGATGCTGGACAGACACCCTTCAATTATCTCCCTCATAACCCCTTTCATAATAATTTAGATTATTTCAATTATCATGACTGCGCTGAGAGAAAAAAAAACAAACAAAAAACTCTTTAACTACCGCTTATACTCTGTGGAAGTGAGTAACTTCCCTTGAGTTTTCTTTCCTTTTTCTTTCTTTCTTTAAATAAACTGCCGATTTGCCGCGACTCGTTCCCTGCTTAGTTCTCAGTAAGATAAAGCTTCTTTCAAGCTTCCTCATTCTGATAAAACCCTATCTAAGAACACTACCAGGCACTAAAGTACCTTCATGTGAAATTTCATAAAAATCGGCTCAGCTATTTTCGAATCCATAGGGAACTCTCTCTCTCTCTCTCTCTCACACATTTGATCGCTAATTTTGGTAGATTTTGTGAAACTAAGCAATCAAGGAAATTCCATTCAATCGTTAACTTTTTCACTTGGCGGCTTCAGAGTGGCACTGATAGGGAATATTACAAACCAACCATTAAAGTAATTTTGTATGAACCAGTATTATATGACTTTTTTGACAGATTTAATTTTGCTGTCAATATCGTGTCCTCATCCTCTGCTCCCAGGCATTTCTCGAATTAGATATTTACAGAACAGACCAAGTTATGGTTGTCAACATCCATAAATGATTGTAGTGCTATAGAACTGACTGGATTTGAACTTGACTCCTCCAAGTGGTCTATCCATATAAATATGTACTTCATCATGTCCAACTCCAAAATAATAATTTGTTAAATTTCAGAGAAAAACAAAAAAACTCATGTATACTTTTAGATGTTTGTGAAAAAGTACAAGATGTAGTAAATGATACAACCATTTTTTTCTTCTGATTATTTGAAGATGGTTTAGTCAGTGGCTTAAAATCACATCAAAAGGTCAAGCAAGTTGAGTTACTGCCCACCTTATCGCCTTTTGGCATTTGAGGTCGATTCTTTTTATATAATATAGATCATGGTTGAGAGTAAACATATTTGAAAATGGATACTTCTTGTCTGAACTCCAATGTTTTTTATTTTCTTTCTCTTTGCCAAGAGTATAACTTTACCATTATACACTTTTCCAGTAACCAAATCAGCACAGATGGTCCTGTGGTGAGGTCCCAGCTTGTGGGATATATCCAGTGGTGAGGTCCCAGCTTGCGGGCTTTGAGGAGTGTGGAGCCATCCTTTAATTGCCATTGCTCCCAGGTCCACTCTGACCCGGAGTGGTAGTACCTGTTAGGGTCTCAACTATGGGTTAAATAGAAATCGGCTTGAAAACAACAAATATATTCTATTAAAAAATCTTTCTTCAAAATCTTTGGATTTCGCATTAAATGACCTGAAAAGGGTTGATATGCCGTAAAACAAAAGCAAGCAACCAACCAAATCAGCACAGAACTTCATGGATGCATCCACGATCCAAGGATTGGCAGATGATAGACCATGTTGTACCAAGGCAACGAGCCATAAAAGACTTCTCATTAACTCAAAGCTTTGCCTCAACCTGCTTTTGTTTGACCATGTAAGATTCCAGCTGAAGCGAATCCAGCTCAAAAGATCTACGTTGAGAAACGTAGAAAAGCGTAATGAACTTAAAAAAAATTTTTTTTTTTTTAATTACATTTTCACCCCAAACAAGGCACGTTGCCACTTTGATGTAGGGGCCTACTATCAGGGACATAAGCATCAGGGGTACTATGTAGGGAGTTGGGCAGCAAGATGTCAGTTCACGTTACACTTAAACTTCTGCATGTCAGTACAGTATGGGAAGCACGGACCCAGAAAGGAATTCCAAAGTTTAGCGGTTCTGGGGAAGAAACTACTGGAGTAGAAGGCCCTCTTATATCTAGGGATCTCTACTGTGAAGTGGTGGGATTTAGCTGCTTGTCGGGGTATTTAAGTTGAGGGGGTACAAGTGCTTGCAGTTCGTCAAATAAAATGGACTTATCTCTTGATGCAGTCTCAATTTCTGGGAATATTAAATCTTCGTGGAAATCAATACAGGATGTGGTCCACAGCATATCACATCACATGAGGTTCTTGGTTTTCCAGTTTACAAACAGCAGGACTGGTTCGATGACATAAATTCGGCAGTTCTCATCAGCTATCTTCAATTTCATGTACTATCCTGCTTCGGCAGCATATCAACGAGCTCAAGATTATTTCAGTGGAACAAATACACAGAAGACGTTGCCGAAGCTGCTACAAAAAGGTTGGCCTTTTGGTCAAGATCAAAGTTGTACCATTTTATTGTTATCTTTTTTGTTTTTAGACGTCAATAAAAAATGTTTTAAAAATTGGGAGTTAAGTAGGACGTCCCCCAATATGAAAGGGTGAATGCGGTATTATGGTGAAAGAAGATACTAGCTGGGAGAAACTTTTGACTTTGTTTAGTCCTGGAGTGACAAGGATGACCAACAACCCCTACAATCCCCCCTTTTGAATTGGCCATGTGCCTAAGTTTTTTGTTCATCGTTGATTTTGACTGTATTTTTAACATGAATAAAAGATTTAATATCTCAAAGTGTAGTATCTGTACTTCAGATGCTGCACTTCATTTTCTTGTTCTCTTTCAGTGGAGGAGAAATCCTTCACGACTGAGACAATTTTTATTTTTGTACCTTTTCTCCATGGGGAGGCATAGTAAATAGGTACAAAAAGGTTAGAATTTTTGCATAATTTCATGAACCAGAGATGAGAGGAAAATAGAGTCCTGTGACGACAGAAATGCAATTAGCTGATTATTCCGATTAATCATCTGGTTTGACGATATTACATTTCTATGTTATTTAATGCCGAACCTGGTCATTTTAGGAAAAGTCTTTCTGCTTTCAGTGTTTTTAATTTGAGGCATCGGTATCTTACAAAAATTTATTCATACCGTTTGATTTTGTAAAAGATATTTTGAAATATTGTTTTTAATTTGAGGCATCGGTATCTTACAAAAATGTATTCATACCGTTTGATTTTGTAAAAGATATTTTGAAATATTGTTTTTAATTTGAGGCACCGGTATCTTACAAAAATTTATTCAAAACATCACATCAAAGCACTAGGGTCTTTAGCCTTTTTTTCTCCGTTCTACAGCATATGTTCTAGATGGCCTCCATTTAGCTTTTTTCTTTTTTTTTTGGGGGGGGGAGGGGGGTTCACCCTGTGTGTGTGTATATATATATATATATATATATATATATATATATATATATATATATATATATATATATCAAAGATGGCGTAAACATAAAACACAAATGCTACTTTTCGCCTTTCTGCAATCATGCCCATATTCTTTTTATTTTATTTGTAAGTTGATGAGTTCTCATTCTTCTGATGAGTAAGGGCGGCAAAGATTAAAAAATTGACATAATAATTATATGACTGGTTCTGAGCTACGAAACAGGTGCTGCGAAGAATTGAACATTATAACATGCTGAAAAAATATACGGTAAGATGGACAACATCTTGAAATTTGGAATGTAGACTTTTGTCATTCATTTGTTATATGCTCTGTAATTATATTGAGCTTCATAAATTAAAGGATTGGTATAAATAAAAGGTGAAATATAATTGAATTCATACCGTTTGATTTTGTAAAAGATATTTTTAAATATTGTTTTTAATTTGAGGCATCGGTATTGCAGAACATGGCTAAGTTTGTGCAAAAGTAGAGAAAAATAGTAATGACATCAATGTTCGGTGTATTTTATGTCAGAAAGTCGGTTTACTCAGACAGCCCGATCTCGAAGCCTCAGTGCTGACTATGCAGATAGAATATGCGCATCATGGGGTTTGAAGAACACTTAGCTTTGCTATACTAAAATGCAAGGAAAAACTATTACTGAGCAGATGCACAGAACCCATAAAGCATAGATTGGTGACAAACAATCAACTGCAAATCAACAAGCATACAAAAAAAATGTAAAGCTTAGGTCCAGGCCGCATTAAAGCAAATGAAAAATGCCAGGGCATCAGAATTGCAGGAAGCTACAGATAGGAAAGATAGCAAAGCATTTTATGATGGTCTGAGGAAAATGTATGGTTCCAGAAAGAGTGGTACTCCACCAGTGCTTGCTTCTGATGGTACAGCACTTTTAACTGAAAAGAGTGAAATATTGTTGCGATGGAAGGACCATTTCAAGACAGTACTTGCATCAATCCTTCAACACCGAAAACTACCACGGCTTGCCGTTGAACTTTCTTTGGAAGAAGTCATCGACAGTGTCAAGCAATTATCTTCAGGCAGGGCCCCTTGGAAAGATGGTTTACCACCGGAAATTTATAAGTATGGAGGCCAAAACACTAGTTAAAAAGCTGCATCAGCCTTTTAAAATCATTTGGTTTTATGGACAAGTTCCACAAAATTTTAAGGATGCGGATATAAAAAAAAAACTTTTATAACAACAAAGGAAATTGGCATTATTGCAACAATTCTTTTGGAATTTATCTTTTTTGGATCACAGGAAAAATTCTGGCACATCAAATTCTAAGGGATCTAGTGGATGACATATATTCTGAGTCACAGTGCGGGTTTAGATCTGGCCGGCGCACTGTGCATATGAATTTTTCTTTTAGACAAGTTGCTGAAAAAAAAACACTGGAGAAAAACATTGAATTGCACATGATCTTTGTTGACTTTTTTTTTTTTTTTACATAGGCATCACCACTTATCAAGGCCAAGAGGTCACTCAAGGATAAGGGTTAAAGAGTGTACAGTAGACATTGGACAATATAGTAATCATTAGTAATGAAAATTTGGTAAATTTGATAACTTATATAGAACGGCTCATCAAGAACTTATTTACGTTAGACTTGAACACAACCATATTGTAGTCAGCCGGAAAGCAGGAAAACGGAAGACAATTCCACAGGCGTGCAGTTCTAAGAAAGAAGCTTTGTTCATGGAATCTACGTTTAGGTTTAGGCACAGATAAAGAGTGGGAGGAATTATTGATAGTGTGTACAGCTAGACGAGTGTTTCTTGTGAAAGTTTGGCGAGGGGGGACCATAGATTGAAGCTCAGTTGAACACTTTCCATGAAAATAACGATACATCAGAGACAAACTCGCAACATCTCTTCTGTGAGATGGAGGTTGCAAGGAAGAGAAAAGGACACCCCTTACGAGGCTACGAAGTCTATTTTGAACTCTATCAAGGCAGGACAATACTAAAACTTTTGACGCAGTGAACAGAGAGGCACTTTGGAAGACACTGAAGAAGCTTAGAATAACAGATGCAATGTTTAATGTTATTGTATCATTCCATGACTGCATGAAAAGTACTGTGACCTCGGATGAATCTGCTTCCGATCCTTTTGGAGTCTCCAATGGTACAATGCAAGGGTTACAACCATTATAAACGACCCCCCCCTGTCTATCTGTGCCTAAATCTAAACGCAAACTCCATGAACAAAGTTTTTTTTCCAGAACTGCCCGTCTGTGGAGCACTGTTCTGCTGTCCTCCTTCCTGGTTGAATACAACATGGTAGCCTTTATAAATAATCAAATTCTACCAAAGTTACACCATTAACATTAGTGATTACTACACTACCAACTTACATTCCTTAACTCTTATCCTTGAATGGCTTTCGGGCCTTCAGAAGTGGTGACTCCCAAGTAATATATATATATATATATAAATATAAAAGTGAAGGCGTCTATGTGTCTGTGTACATTTCCCTACGCAATAACTCTGTCAATTTTTAGTCTACAGATTCAAAATTTGATATACAGGGTACTGAGTTTTCAGAAAATCGGTATGATCCGTTTTCGGACAGAAATTTGGCTGTTAAGAGGTCAAAGTTCAACGATTTGACCTTTGAGAACTCTACCAAACTCCTCCGCCAATTTTGGGTCTAAACACTTGAAATTTTATATATAGGTTCCTTGGACATGGATCTAACTTAATAACTTGATTTGGGGCCCAAACAATAAATGTTAAGGGGTCATAATAGGGGTCAAAGTTTCAAAAAATTGACCTCTGCAGTTTCTACCAAATTACTCAGATAATTTCTGGTCTAAATATTTGAAATTTTACATAAAGAGTATTCAGAGATAGGGCAGGCTTTTTAATCGGTTTTGGTAGATAATTTTTAGTTACCAATATATAAATGTATGAATGTTTGCATGTGTGCCTAAAACTTTCGACAGAGGCGACGGATTTTTACAAGATCAGTATCGTTTTGAAGTTCGACCTTTCAGACAGCAAATATCGAAAAATTGGCTAAAAACATTAATATCTTTACCTTTAACTGGCCACTTTTCTACGGGGGGGGGGTCGCTTTTTTCGCAGATATATTTGAAAGTCACCCTCTCCTTTCTATTGTCTAGCCTTAATTAAAACCTACGTCACTTCCGGTTTGGCAGTGGTCGTAACGACAAAGACGTCAGGTTTTTTCCCCCATTCTTTTCATCCTTCGCGGTACGGGTTTGGGTCTGCCTTTCTACTACAACTTTATTTTTTTTTGCAAAACAGACACATCCAAACACCTGGGCAAAGCCTGGCTAAAATACTAGTATATCTATAAAAGTGAACGCGGGTGTTTGTGTGTGTGTGTGTGTGTGTGTGTGTGTGTGTGTGTGTGTGTGTGTGTGTACATTTCCCTATGCAATAACTCTGTCAATTTTTAGTCTTCAGACTCGAATTTTGATATACAGGGTACTGAGATTTGGGAAAATCTTTGTGATCCGTTTTCGGCCAGAAATTTGGCTGTTAAGGTGTCAAAGTTCAACGATTTTACCTTTGAGAACTCTACCAAACTCCTCCGACAATTTTGGGTCGACACACTTGAAATTTTAGATATAGGTTCCTTGGACATGGATCTAACTTAATAACTTGATTTGAGCCCAAAACAATAAATGTTAAGGGGTCATAACAGGGGTCAAAGTTAAAAAAATTGATCACTGCGGTCTCTACCAAATAACTCAGACAATTTCTGATCTAAACAATTGAAATTTTACATAAAGAGTATTCAGAGGTAGGGTAAGCTTTTTAATCGGTTTGGGTAGAAAATTTTTAGTTACCAATATATAAATATATGTATGTATGTATGTTTGCATGTCTGCCTAAAACTTTCAACAGAGGCGACGGATTTTACCAAGATCAGTATCGTTTTGAAGTTCGACCTTTCAGACGACAAATATCGAACAATTGGTGCAAAAACATTAATATGTTCACCTTCAACTGGGCACTTTTCTACAGGGGGGGGGGGTCACTTTATTTCCGATATTTTTAAAAGTCATCCTCTCCTTTCGATTGTCTAGCCTTAATTTAAATATAAGTCACTCCGGTTTGGCGGTGGTTGTAACAGCAAAGACATCAGGTTTTTTCCCCATTCTTTTCCTCCTTCGTGGTACGGGTTCGAACCTGCCTTCCTACTAACACTGTTTTTTTTTTTTGCTCAACAGACACATCCAAACACCTGGGCAACGCCGGGTTGAAATGCTGGTATATCTATAAAAGTGAAAGTGTGTGTGTGTGTGTGTGTGTGTGTGTGTGTGTGTGTGTCTGTGCGTATCTATCTGCGTGTGTGTGTACATTTCCATACGCAATAACTCTGTCAATTTTCAGTCTACAGACTCAATTTGATATACAGGGTACTGAGATTTGGGAAAATCTTTGTGATCCGTTTTCGACCAGACATTTGGCAATTAAGGGGTCAAAGTTCAACGATTTGACCTTTGAGAACTCTACCAAATTACTCCGACAATTGTCGGTCTAAACACTTGAAATTTTGGATATAGGTTCCTTGGACATGGATTTAACTTAATAACTTGATTTGAGCCCAAAACAATAAATGTTAAGAGGTCATAATAGGGGTCAAAGTTTAAAAAAACTTGACCTCCACAGTCTTTACCAAATTACTCAGACAATTTCTGGTCTGAACATTTGAAATTTTACATAAAGAGTATTCAGAGATAGGGCAAGCTTTTTAATCAGTTTGGGTCGAAAATTTTAGCTTCCGAGAGGTCAAAGTTCAAAAGATTTGACTTTTGCAGTATCTAGCAAACTACTCACCGAATTTTGGGTCTAATCATTTAAAATTTACATAACGGGTATTCAGACGGACGGTGAGCATTTTAATCAGTTTGGGAGCGAAAATTTGGCTGCCAAAATGTCAAAGATGAAAGAGTTGACCTTTACCGATTCTACAAAATTTCTCCGACAATTTTGGGTCTAAAGACTTGAAATTTTAGATGTAGGTAACTTGGACCTTGGACATGGGTAAAACTTTATATTTTGATTTGAGACTAAAATAATTACTGTTAAGGGTCAAAATTGGTGTCCAATTTATAAAAAATTTGCCTCTGCAGTCTCTACGAAATTACTCAGACAATTTTGGGTCTAAATAGTTGAAATCTTACATAAAGTGTATTCACACGTAGGGCAAGTTATGAACAGTACATAGGGCCCGAGCAAAGCCGGGCTGAATTGCTAGTATATATATAAAAGTGAAATTGTTTCTGTGTGTGCGTGTGTATCTGTGTGTGTACATTTGCCTACCAAACTACTCTTACTGTTAATTTTTAGTCTACAGACTCGAGATTTGACATAAGGAGGCTTGAGATTTGGAAAAATCTTTTTGATCGGTTTTTGGACAGAAATTTGGCTGTCAAGGGGTCAAAGTTAAACGATTTGACCTTTAAAAACTCTACCAAACTCCTCTGCCAATTTTGGATCTAAACACTTAAAATTTTAGATGTTAGTTACTTGGACATAGATCAAACTTTTTAATTTCATTTGCTCAAAACAATATATGTTAAGGGGTCAAAATTGGGGTCAAAGTTTAAAAAAAATTTGATCTCTGCGGTCTTTATTTATCAAATTACTCAGCCAATTTTTGGTGCAGAACTCAAATTTACATATGTTAAGGCCTAAAATTGCACTGTTTGTTCATTTTCACCAGGATTTGACGTCCACTGGGACAAAATGAGGAGGGGGGGGAGCAGATGCTGAACTTGGTCATTTTTTTATGCCTCGTTCACTGTGCACTCACGGGGGACGATGCACGCTTCACTTGTTTTTTGTTATTTTTTTAAGTCGTACATTTTCATCTAAATAAATAAAATAAAAAAAAGGTATTCCGGCATATTTCTCGAGTTTTCAGTGTTGCATTACCTCCCCTGTTTTCTAGACAAATGTAATAAAAATAATTGTTACAAGATATTTTATTTATTTGCTTTATTTGTTTGTCCGTTTGCGACGTAACGGCCATGTTACAAAAGTAAAAGCCTGATCATCAGTGTTGTGTGTTAACGACTCCATTAAATTGACCTTTAATGGTCCCACTAATTTATCCACACATAAAAATACAGCAATACGTTCAATACTGTTTTCTAGACGGTGACAGATGATTTGGTGTCCCCCGACGAAACATCTTCCAGCAGATTTTTTAACTGAAGGAATTTTTCACATTCTTAGACGAATTATTAGTATTGTATGGGAATAAGAACAAACCACACTGGTTATGGAGTAAGCTTGAGGAATTAGAGAGAGTCCTGACACCAGAGGGGAATGGATGTTTTTACCCCTCGTAGGAACGGTTCCCATTTGAATCAAAGTAAGACTAGAATGGAGGATATTACCTACTGCTCACGTTAGAACCATCACGAAAGTGAGTACCTCTTCATTACATTGTTCTGTATTGTAGTGTTGCTGTTTTTATTCATGTTTGGGCTTAGTCTAGTCAATCATGGTATGATATTAACGCTTATTAAGTATTTTCTACTGCAGGTTAATTCAATCTATATATCTATAAAAGTGAGCGTGTCTGTGTGTCTGTCTTTCTGTGTGTGTGTGTCTGTCTGTGTGTCTGTCTGTGTACATTTCCCTACACAATAACTCTGTCAATTTTTAGTCTACAGACTCGTATTTTGATATACAGGGTACTGAGATTTGGGAAAACCGATGTGATCAGGTTTCGGCCAGAAATTTGGCTGTTAAGGGGTCAAAGTTCAACGATTTGATCTTTGAGAACTCTACCAAACTCCTCCGACAATTTTGGGTCTACACACTTATTTTAGATATATTCCTTGGACATGGATCTAACTTAATAACTTGATTTGAGCCCAAAACAATAAATGTTAAGGAGTCATAATAGGGGTCAAAGTTTAAAAAATTGACCTTTTTTTTTTTTTTTGCTCAGCATACACCCCCAAACACCCGGGCAACGCCGGGCACCTATGCTAGTTAATAATAAAACCATAATTAATTAATTAATTAATTTTCTGCCTTATCATCTTTTGTAATGTTTGGATATTTTCATTACTGCGACGTACCTAAGAGGATAGAGACTTGCACTTATGCCTTCATCCGTGATATGGCTAGGTTGAATTCTCTGCAACCGTCGTATCGTGCTCCCTTTAAAGTTATCAAGAGACACAAGAAGTTCTTCAGGGTTCTTATCTCTATATAAATAAAATGAACTCATTTTTTCCCGTCGGATTTTGACCTTAATAGGATTAAAAATCAAGATATTTCATGCAAATATAATATGCACAAACGGCAGAACAATATCTGAGGTGTGTTATAGGCTTATTATTTCTCAAATTCCTCGATAATCTTAGATTTCTATACTTTTTCTGCTGAGAAGTCACGGCCAAAATCGGTTAAGATCAATGGAAGTGGTAAAATATTTTCTCTCTAATAAATTCCTCCTCCCCCTGCCACCACTTAACACCGTTTGGGGATCGTTCACAAGGAAGAGTTGAGAAGAGAACACCTGTTTGGCTTCGTAGTTCTTTCATGCGAAGTTATTTAAAATCACTAAACTAAGCTGCAGTGCTCTGTGGCGTAGTGGTTAGCATGCTGGACAATTCACATTATATTTTCACGTTCGCGCCGACCTACCGTAGTCGTTTTTTTTTTTTTTTTCCTAAACAACTGGAATGGACTTTTCTTGGTGGCCGAACTGTTAACGTTGCAGATGCTTTTTTGTTTTTTTTTTCACACTTTATTTTCCTACTTTTACTCATGACTCCGGGTTTGATCCTTCCTACTTACCTACCATAACATTTTTTAAAACTCCACCCCCCCTCCGTCCCGGAAACAAACACTCGGGCAACGCCGGGTACCCCCGCTTGTTAAGAATAAAGAACAGAACATTTCAGTAGACAGGTTAAAACCTACAGTGCTAAAGAAAAATATTTAGAAATAGCAGCTCCAAACGCCATGTCAGCAGATATGACACTTGAGAGAGTTGCCTGGTAAAAAAAAACCGACATGGTCAGGTAGATATGTCAGATAGCCGGCCCATTTCAAGAACTTTGTTTCTGTACAAATAAAATAAAAATAAATGTTCATTTTTAGGTACTCTGTATTTTGGGCAGGGAGTACTGTAGGGGAATAAGAGCAAACAACACGCGTTATGGAGTAGACAGGAGAGTTACTTCCCTTGAGGAACAGAGAGAGTCCTGGCACCAGAAGGAAATGGATGTTTTTACCCCTCATGGGAACGATGCCCACTTGAATCAGAGTAAGACTTTAGAATGAACAATATTACCTACTGCTCACAGTAGAGCCACCACGAAAGTGAGTACCGCTTTATTGCATCGTTCTGTATTGTAGTGTTGCTGTTTTTATTCACTTTTGTCAATATTATTTTTGTTTATATTAAATAAATATGTATTTATGTACTTGGGCTCAGTCCAGTCAGTCATTGTATGTTATTTATGCTTGTAAGTATTTTTTACTGCAGGTTAATTAAATTTACAATAAAACCATAATACTTACAACAGTTGCTTTGGTGTCCAAAATTAAAATGCTTAAAATGGCTTCTGCACAAATAAACAAACATTCTAAGCAATTTCTCTGAATTTATGAAAATTGCTCTTTTGGTTCATTCTGAAATTGGCACTTCTGCATTACACGAACGATGCCATTTTGGGGGGTGTTTCACTAAACTGTTGCCAGGTGGCGCTTCTCTCTATTCAAATTGTTTATTAATTTAAAATTTAAATCTATAATATATTGTTGACTCTTCAACAAAAAAATTCAAACTATATTTTGTTACAGTGACAATTTTATTTTAATTCAAAAAATGTTTTTTTAAAAAAAATTCGATGTTGCTTTAATTTAAAAAATGTTTCATTTAAATTATTAAATTATTTGGAAAAAAATCAATTTTACTTTAATTAAAAAATGTTTCATTTAAATTATTAAATTATTTGGAAAAAAAATCAATTTTACTTCCATTAAAAAATGCTTCATTTAAATTATTGAATTATTTGGAAAAAAAATCAATTTTACTTTAATTAAAAAATGTTTCATTTAAATTATTAAATTATTTGGAAAAAAAAGCAATTTTACTTTCATTAAAAAATGTTTCATTTAAATTATTAAATTATTTGGAAAAAAATCAATTTTACTTTAATTAAAAAATGTTTCATTTAAATTATTAAATTATCTGGAAAAAAAATCAATTTTACTTTCATTAAAAAATGTTTCACTTAAATTATTAAATTATTTAGAAAAAAAATCAATTTTACTTTAATTAAAAAATGTTTCATTTAAATTATTAAATTATTTGGAAAAAAAATCAATTTTACTTTGATTAAAAAATGTTTCATTTAAATTATTAAATTATTTGGGGAAAAATCAATTTTACTTTAATTAAAAAATGTTCCATTTAAATTATTAAATTATTTGAAAAAAAAATCAATTTTACTTTAATTAAAATATGTTTCATTTAAATTATTAAATTATTTGGGGAAAAATCAATTTAACTTTAATTAAAAATGTTTCATTTAAATTATTAAATTATTTGAAAAAAATCAATTTAACTTTAATTAACAATGTTTCATTTAAATTATTAAATTATTTGGAAAACAAATCAATTTTACTTTAATTAAAAAATGTTGCATTTAAATTATTAAATTATTTGAAAAAAATCATTTTACTTTAATTAAAAAATGTTTCATTTAAATTATTAAATTATTCTGAAAAAAAAATCAATTTTACTTAAATTAAAAAATGTGTCATTTTAATTATTATAATTGGAAAAAAATGTGTCATTTTAATTATTATAATTGGAAAAAAATCAATTTTACTTTAATTAAAAAATGTTCCATTTAAATTATTAAATTATTTGGAAAAAAAATCAATTTTACTTTAATTAAAAAATGTTTCATTTAAATTATTAAATTATTTGGAAAAAAATCAATTTTACTTTAATTAAAAAATGTTTCAGGAAAAAGATCTAATGTTGATTTAATTTTAAAATTGTGTTATTAAAATTATATTTTCTTATGTAGACTTTTCAATAAATGTATTTGCAATTATATATTGATACACTTTTTATACAAAAAATATTTTGGTTTTCAAATATTTTTGTGTTTATGAAAAATAATTTGTTTGTTATTTATTTGTGGTGCTATTTAACCCAGAATAAATCGGAATTATCGCTTCCTAACAATGGCGCCGTCTGTGTAATGCAGAAGTAGCGGTGTTCCTATTTACTTTGCTTCTCCATGGGACAGAGTTAGACATATGGGTCGTTTTTTAACGTGGGGAAAGGAACAAAAATAAAAATGGTCTCAGTCATGAAGGATTTCTCCTGCACTGACAGAAAACAAGAAATTGAAGAGTAGCATCTGAAGAACAGATACTACACTTTGAGGTATTAAATCTTTTATTCAAGCTAAAATTACAATGCAAGTTGAAACTGAACAAAAAACAAGGCCAACTCAAAAGGGGGGGAGGTCGTTGGTCATCCTCGTCGCTCCAGAACTAAAACAAAAGTTTCTCTTAGCTAGTATCTTCTTTCACCATAATACCGCATTCACCCTTCCATTCTGGGGGACGTCCTACTTAGAACCCAATTGTTTAAAACATTTTTTATTTACGTGTAAAAACATAATGATGATACAATGATTCATTTGTGTCGAGGGCGGGGGAAGAAAAAATACAAAAGTGGTTAGTAGGACTCTCCCAACCCCATCTAGTTGATAGACCACCTGTTCTGTTCTGGTTTGTAAAAGAACCTGAGCTCCTGTGGGACAGTCTCTAAGTGAGGGTGCTCTCTAGATGGGAATAAATCGAGAAAAGAAAAATCTTGGGTGAGGGGGAGGGTGTTAGTGATTGATTTCTTTCTCTTCAAGATGGGTGAAATTTAGAGCGAGGGGTGAAAAAGAAAAATTGCAGATAGGATGGGGTGGGGGTCTTGGAGGCTTTCTAGTTGGGGAGGGATGGAGTATTTACTTGGCTAGCTAAGAGGCTAAAAACTGATTACACTTGACAGAACTGCACATTCCAAACCTACGCAGGGAACACGTATTACAATTTGACTCCTTTTTATACACACAGACTTGCTACATGTATCCATCTTCTGTCAAATGCCACGCGATGCAGCCATCTTCTATCACATCTGATCTTCACCCGTAGTTGGTGTTTAAAGAAAGCGATCAGATTCTGATCAGAAAAAGACAGCCCCCCCCCCGGCCATCTTGCAGACGTGACAATCACCATTCTCGCTACAGCCAAGATTGTAATGCAGACCATTTGTCTTTCCCTGTCCCACGGCGGCCTCACGTTGCCAACGACATTGGACACGGTAATCGGGGGAGGATGTTCGGGATCGATGCGAGCCATCACCTCGCTAACATACGACCAGTACCGGCGGAGTTCACGGCAATTGGAGAAAGCGTGATCAGTCATTTCTACAGCTGTTGTTCCACAACGGGGACAAGCAGGCGACTCCAAAAAGCCGGAACTGCATTGTATATTGTTTCAGGCCAATTGCCAGGTCCGCGAGAACTCCGAATTTTTCAGATGACTCGAACCTGGTGCCCAACTCCATGCAGAGCAGATCTCACTCTGTTGATACTACACTTTGATCTTGACCAAAAGGCCAATCTCTAACTTCAGTTTTGGGAGTGTCATGTGCTCCGAGGTGTTGGTAAAATGAGCTATTCGGGGAAGACAGACAAGTAATCCATCATGGCTATGGATCATAAATTCAACGCATTCACACATGAACATATATATGGCATAATCACGTTGACACACCGGTTCCCGCTGGATCACCAAAGTTAAGCAATGTTGAACCTGGTCAGTACTAAATGGGTGACCATTTGGGACTTTCAGGTGCTGTATGTGCTCTCCGCTTATCTCGGCATTGTTTCCAGTCGTCCTGGTCTTCTCCTTGCCACTGGACTCGAACAGTGCCGATTCAGGAAAAGTGTGGTTGGAAATTGCGCAACCCTTGCCTCACAATTACACGTGCTACTGCCCCTATGGGGTATCCTTTGTCTTTCAAGACTGAATGGAAGCATGGATGGACACATGAACATCTTTCTATTTCGACGAGCCTGTACTAGTCTTTAATCTACACCTCCACAAAGGAACATTTTCCACGACTAAAACGTTTCAATTAAACGATTATCTATATATCTATAAAAGTGAACGTGTCTGTGTGTCTGTGTGTCTGTGTGTGTGTGTGTGTACATTTCCCTATGCAATGTTTGTCAATTTTTAGTCTACAGACTCGAAATTTGATATACAGGGTACCGAGATTTGGGAAAATCGATGTGATCGGTTTTTGGCCAGAAATTTGGCGATTAAGGGGTCAAAGTTCAACGATTTGACCTTTGAGAACTCTACCAAACTCCTCCGACAATTTTGAGTCTACACACTTGAAATTTTAGATATAGGTTCCTTGGACATGGATCTAACTTAATAACTTGATTTGAGCCCAAAACAATAAATGTTAAGGGGTCAAAAAAGGGGTCAAAGTTTAAAAAAATTGACCTCTGCGGTCTCTTCCAAATTGCTCAGACAATTTCTGGTCTAAATATTTGAAATTTTACATAAAGGGTATTCAGAGATAGGGCAAGCTTTTTCATCGGTTTGGGTCGAAAAGTTTTAGTTACCAATATATAAATGTATGTATGTATGTATGTTTGCATGTCTGCCTTAAACTTTCAATAGACGCGACGGATTTTACCAAGATCAGTATCGTTTTAAAGTTCGACCTTTCATACGACAAATTGGCTAAAAATATTAATATCTTTCCCTTCAACTAGGCACTTTTCTACGGGGCGGAGTCACTTTTTTTGCTAAAATTTTAAAAATTATCCTCTCCTTTATATTGCCTGGCCTTAATTTTAAAAAATGTCGCTTCTGGTTTGGTGGTGGTCGTATCAGCATGGATGTTAGGTTTTTCCCCCGTTCTTTTCCTCCTTTGCAGTACGGGTTCGAGCCTGCCTTCTTACTACCACATTTTTTTTTTTTTTGTTCAACAGATGCATCCAAACACCCGGGCAATGCCGGGCTGAAATGCTAGTAACCAATAAGGTTGTTATTAAATGTCAGAATGAGAACAACACTAATTGACCAACCTCTCATGAATTTTTTTTTTTTTAAAGAACACTTGTGTCTCAAATTTTAGGAATTGTTCTAGAACCAAAAACAATTGAATGGGCAGTGGTCAAAAGTTGAATTTTAGGCATAAGTTCTAGTATACCACTGATTTTAATTTTTGTAAAAGTAATATAAAACTCTTCTGTTTAGTGAAATAACTTTTTTATTAACTAGCAAATGAGATACCATCAATAGTCAATTTAAAAACAAATTATTTTTAAATATTGCTGTTGTAAATTTGCTTTTATCAGGCATAGACATTATCAGACTGTATATGAATTCTGTTACAATTATGCAATATTTGATTTCTTGTCTAAAAAAATTTCTTGTTTAAAAATTTTTTTATTTACGTGTAACAACAAAAAAGGTAAGAATAATTGTACAACAGTTCATTAGTAGGATTTGGTTAGTAGGGTTTGCCCCCGCCCAGATGTGGCAGCAGTATTCCATCCTTGGACGTACTTGGCTTTTATATAGATAGAGAATTGCATCAGTCGTGAGATATCTTCTGGAGCGGTAGAAGGATCCCACCATCTTTCCAGCGACCTTAGCAACAGACTTGATGTACGTGTTCCATTTCAGATCAGGAGTAAAGGTCAAACCCAGAAGCTTGTCAAAACACGGGGTCTCAGCCAGACGAGAGCCATCCATCACAATTGATGCCAGATGGGGATCAGAGCGTTGATGATGTAAGGATAGAAGTTTGGTTTTGGATGCATTAAAGGTAAACAGCCACATCTTCCCCCACTGAACCACGCGCTCGAGATCAGAGGAGAGAGAATCAGAGAGAACTTTGTCATTTACAGCCTTTGATGTGTTGCCGTAGATGGTCATGTCATCTGCATAGATGTCAACGAATGATTTAAGTATGTGTTTAGGGAGGTCATTGATGTAGATCAGTAAGAGAGTTGGGCCTAGGATTGACCCCTGAGGGACTCCAGCATTTATATTGCAGGCCTCTGATTTTTGTCCATCTACCACTACTCTTATGAGCCTATCGGAGAGAAATGATTTAATGATTGACAAAACATTTCCAGTTATACCGTAGCTGGAAATCTTGTGAAGTAGACCCTTATGCCATACCTTGTCGAAGGCCTTTGATATGTCAAGAGCAATTGCCCTAGAAAGGAAGCCTTTGTCAAGAGATTCACTAATCCTGTGGGATATAACCGTCAGCACATCTGTGGTAGATTTCTGTTTTATTAAATGCTAGCTTTTTTCTCGTCCATAAATGTTTATTTATCTACCGAGTTGATCTTAAATATTGTATATACTCAATCCATTATATTATCCTTTTCAGTCCCCACCCCTTAATTCCGGCTTCCATCTTATCTCGCAATTACTTATAACGTCACCAACTAACTTTCGGAAGACCCCCCCCCCATCCGCTTTTCTTTTATATCGTAAGTTTCTTAAAACGTGACTAGCTAAAGTTCAGAATAAAATCACGCTTTTCTTTTAACAGTTAATTTAAAAAAAAAATCTTTTGAGTGCTGTTAAAACTTAAATTCTTCACTACAGTTTGCATTTTGGAGACGGAAGTGTTTTGTTGAGATAAGTGATTTCAATATTAATCGTACTTTTTATTTTTGGATTCAAATATTAATAACTACATTTTATTTCAGTATTTAATTTATGTATTTCTGTTTTATTAAATGTTAGCTTTTTTTTCTTGTCCATAAATGCTTATTTATCTACCGAGTTGATTGCAAAAATAGATTACGAAATTGTACTCATTTTTAGTTCGTGAGAGGGAAATCTATCACCATACTTTCCCTTAAACACGTCCGTTGGACTTTTATTAAGTAGAATTTTTTTTTTTTTAATGGAGAGTAGAAAACGTATTGTGGATGCGTTATCGGCAGCTCTTATTACTCTCGCTTCTTCTTATTTGTCCTTCAGTCCTCATTTTTTAATGAGTGATTTTTCTGACAAAGGGAGAAGAAAAAGCTGTTTTCTAGGTTGACAGTATTTTGCGCGAACAGTTGGCAGAGATGGCGGAAATTTTCTGTTTCTATGTCTATTCTTGTAGCCATGTCACTAGTAAGGGTGCTGGAGGTAAACGTTTTGTCTGGACTGACGTTATCCACCTGATAGTCAGGGACCCGAACCTTGGATTAACCACTAAGGAGGCTGTCCTATCAGCCGGTGCAAAGTACTAGGGCTGCTGTATTGCCATGGATTCTGGACCATGCAGTAGCTTCTGGTGGGGCCTCTCGATGCCATACTAGTGGGTAATTGTTACGGCTTTACCTTATCATTAGCTACAAATAAAAAAAAAAATTCTTTGTTTCTTTTTCTCTCTTAGTTTCCCCTCTCTGTCCTGCTCTAAGTAAATCTGACGACCTAGTCCACAAATTCCAAAATTTCATCATGACAAGTTTCAAGAAAAAATACACGATTAAACCCGATTCTCCAACTTCCAACGTAGACCCCCACTACCTTCTCCAACATTAGGAGTCTACGTTCTAACCTTCCAAAGGTTGAAACCCAATTACAAGAGACTAAACCAGATCTTTTATTTTTAAGTGAAACTGGCATTGGACAGGCTATTTCCCTAGAAGAGTTCGCAATTACAGGATACTCTAACTTAACTTCTAAATCTGACCCCCAAGATCGCCATGGGCATGGAATATGTGCCTATATTAAAGATAGCTTTCCATGTGGTAGGGACATCTCCAGGGAAGATCCTAACTTACCCTATATGTGCTTCCGGGTTGCTTTAGCTCACACTACTGCATTTATATTTACTCTCTATCGCCCCCACAACAGCGGAGTTACTATCTTTCAAAGCATATCTGAGAAAATTGACCAAGTCCTATCTGCTTATCCTTCAGCTAACATTCACGTATGTGGAGACTTCAATGTTCACAACGTCGAATGGTTGACCCACTCAAACAAGACTGATGATGAGGGGAGGTTCTGTCATGATTTCTCCATTGCCTATGACCTCACTCAGATTGTTCAGGAACCCACCCGTGTGCCCGACAATGACGGCCAGTATGCGAGCCTACTAGACCTTTTTCTCACAACTTGCCCTGAACTATGTTCAGTTTCTGCTCTGTCACCTCTTGGATCTTCCGATCACTCTGTTGTATCAATTAAGATAAAAATGAAATGTAAGAAGTTCCCAGATGCACCTCTTCATCGTACAGTATATCGATACACTAAGGCTGACTGGGATAGCTTCCGTACATTTATATCTGATCTACCTCTGCATTCCATGTTTAAAAAGGATGTGTCCTCTATAGTATCAGACCTGACGGAATGGTTAATTGTAGGTAAAGACCGTTTCATACCCTTGAAAAAGTTTCAGCAAAAACCTAACAGCCAGCCATGGTTCTCTCCAGAATGTGCTGCTGCCATTGCGCACAGAAATCACTTTTTCCACTGCTTCCAACGTAATAGATGTATGGAAACTAAAGCCGCTTTCAGGACTGCCAGCAACCATTGTAAGAAAGTAATAAAGAACGCAAGAGAGTTGTATGCTCAATTCGTTAATTCCAAAGTAGCTGAGCAGCGGTTTGGTTCCCACCAGTTTTGGCAAATAGCAAACAGAATCCTGAACAGAATCGTGTGCTCCATCCCAACTATTATCAATGGACCTGAGGTAATCTCGCCAGCATCAGACAAAGCCAAACTCTTTGTCAAGAACTTTCCAGCTAATTCTACCCTTTGCGACCAAGGCCGCTAACCCCCAATATTTCCTCCTGTATCAGAAAACACGCTATGTGATATACGTATATCTGTACGTGATGTTGCCAAGCTAATCAAAAACCTTGATTCCAGTAAAGCAACTGGCTCTGACGGTATTCCAATTATAGTACTCAAAAAACTTCAACCTGAACTAGCGCCCATACTTACAAAACTGTTTAAACGTTGTCTTAAGGAGAATAGTTTACAATCTCCCTGGAAAATTTCATCAGTATGCCCTGTATTTAAGAATTCAGGTGATCGCTCATCCCCCTCTCAGTACAGACCAATAAGTCTCCTGTGCGTCATGAGTAAGTTGCTGGAATCTGTGTTAAATACAGAAGTAATCAACCATCTCAACAAAAATAACCTTCTTAGTGACACTCAATATGGTTTCCGTCTACAGTTTCTACGTTTCGATCTAAAGCAGATGTGCTTACAGTTATATCTCATAGGATTAGCAAATCTCTCGATGGAGGCAACCTTTCTAGGGCAATTGCTCTTGACATATCTAAGGCCTTTGATAGGGTATGGCATAAAGGTTTACTTCACAAGATCTCTAGCTATGGTGTAGCTGGAAATGTCTTCTCAATTATTAAATCATTTCTTTCTGATAGGTTCATAAGAGTAGTAGTTGAGGGGCAAAAATCAGAAGCTCACAGTATTAATGCCGGTCCCTTAGGGGTCCATCCTGCACCCAACTCTTTTCCTGATCTACATTAATGATCTTCCAAATCACATCCTTACATCATTTGTAGACATTTATGCTGACGATACTACCATTCATGGTAGCACATCTAAGACAGTATACGACCAAGTTCTCTCCAATTCTCTCTCCTCTGATCTTGAGCACATAGTACAATGGGGAAAGGAGTGGCTGGTTACTTTTAATACATCTAAAACCAAGCTTCTCTCTTTACATCATCAACATTCTAATCCACATTTGGCATCAATTGAAATGAATGGCTCTCGTCTTCAGGAGGCCTCAAGTTTTGACAAGCTCCTGGACTTGACCATTACTCCTGATTTTAAATGGAACACGTACATCAAATCTGTTGCCACGTCCGCTGGAAAAATGGTGGGATCTTTCTATCGATCCGGTAGATATCTCACTGCTGATGCAATTCTTTATCTATATAAGAGCCAGGTACATCTAAGGATGGAATACTGTTGTCACATCTGGGCAGGAGCTGCTAGAAAGGACTTGTCCTGCCTTGATAGAGTTCAAAATAGACTTCGTAGCCTTGTAGGAGATGTTCTTTTCTCTTCCCTGCAACCTCTATCTCACAGAAGAGATGTTGCGAGTTTGTCTCTGATGTATCGTTATTTTCATGGAAAGTGTTCGACTGAGCTTCAGTCTATGGTCCCCCCTCGCCAAACTTTCACAAGAAACACTCGTCTAGCTGTAAACACTATCAATAATTCCCCCCACTCTTTATCTGTACCTAAACCTAAACGTAGATTCCATGAACAAAGCTTCTTTCTTAGAACTGCACGCCTGTGGACTTGTCTTCCGTTTTCCTGCTTTCCGGCTGACTACAATATGGTTGTGTTCAAGTTTAACGTAAATAAGTTCTTGATGAGCTGTTCCATATAAGTTATCAAATTTACCAAATTTTCATTACTAATGATTACTATATTGTCCAATTTCTACTGTACACTCTTTAACCCTTGTCCTTGATTGGTCTGTTGGCCTTGATAATGTGTTGATACCTATGTAAAAAAAAAACTGAAAAAAAACACATGTTCACTTTTATATATATATATATATATATATATATATATATAGGTATATAAAATAATACAAATTACTTATCTCAATAAGAATTCCGGTTGATTAAATAATAGATCCTACTGCGTCATGATCTGACATGTGACTTCTAAACACATCTCCGATACCTGATTTAGTATCATTGAACAACTCCATGCTGAGTTTACTGTTTCAAAATGTACATTCCCATCAAGAGCAAATTTCAGGATCTCTTTGTTCTAAGTTAAATATTTTACTGAACATTCCTCTGTTTCAAACATCCTTTTTCTACATAACTTTAGTTAAAAATGAAGACAACAAAAGGAAGTGTCATTTTAACATTTAATAAACAACTTTATTTGTTATCCTCGTTAGTACTGGTGCTTTCTACCTCCCCCCACTTCCTAACTTAAAATGTACCAAACATTAATACTGTAACCCTTTTCCCTCTTCTTCATGTCAGTACAGTTGGGGAAGCAGGGACCCGGAAGGGAGTTCCAAAGTCTAGCAGTTCTGGGAAAGAAACTACTGGAGTAGAAAGCTCTCTTACATCTAGGGATTTCTACTGTGTAGGGTTTGTCAGGGGTATTTACGTCAAGGGGATACAAGTGCTTACAGTTCATCGGAGCATTCCCCATTAAACTACTTGCAGAACAGGGAGAGGGATGCAACATGGGACAGAGGCTGACGCTTATTACTGTTATAATTGTTTCGACGCCACTTAAAAAGTCTCTCACCATCGTCCATCTTGCCAGGAGTACACTTTTCTTCTCCGACCAGATTTGCAGGGATACTATGTAGGGAGTTGGGCAGCAAGATGTTTGTTCACATTACATTGAACTTCTGCATGTTAGTACAGTCAAAAACAACAACCCACCTTTTCCTCTTTTTCCTTCTTCCCATTTCCCCTTTCTTTTTTTATCTCCCACCATTTCCTGACTGGTTTCCTAACTTAAATGTATCAAACATTAATACTGTAACCCTTTTCCCTCTCCCATTGCAAAACTCATTCATGTTCTGCAGGGCAGTGATTAAAAAATGATAACATTTTCAATAAAACAACCAAACCAAACCAAACCAAACCAAACACTGCAAACTAGCGATTCAAGATACAAAATAAAAATCTTCTACAAAATAACTGGATTCGGCATTAAATAACCCGAAAAGGGTTGATATGCCGTAAAACAAAGCAACCAAACCAAACCATATTCATTAGTAGCGTGTGCATCTCAAGCCATATTTCTTGTCATATACATACGCACACACAAATATACGTGCGCACACATACACACACGTAGATGTCTTCACGTTCATGTACATATACCCACATTCACGTTCATACACACACAGGCTAACTTACACACATACGCGCACACGTACGCCGCACACACGGGCAACGTCACTTCCCCTTTGAAGGCAATCCACACATGCGCAAAAGACCACCGGAAACAACTATAAAAACAAAAGTAATAAGCTGCTTTCTTCTTTTTCCACTCGCCTTCTGAGCTGAGCGGTTGACGAACCATTCGCCCCTTTCGGGGTGCCCGCGCACATCACATCCCCTGCTACTTACACGTTTTCTATCTCCGTGGCTTGGATTGACTTTTTCTCATTCTCTCTCTATACTACAATAGACTTTCTCTCTCACCAGCTAACAGCAAGAGACGCACGCCAAACTGGATTGTCTTTCTTTCTCTCTTTTTCTCTCTCTACGACAATAGACTTTCCTTCTCACCAGTAAACAGTGAGAGACGCACGCCAAACTAAACGCGTGCTGTACCCTTTTCTTTCATGTGTTTCTTTACGAAATAAATGCTAGCAAACAATATTCAAGAACACAAAAAAAGGTCACAAAATAAATGCTAGCAAAGGCTCATTGTTGCTTAACTTCGGTGATCTGGCGAGAACCAATGTGTCAACGTGATTGTGTCGTACTGTATTTTACGTAATTAAAACTGATCGTTTTATTAGTTTAATGATTTCTTTTTTTTCTATTTAAGTCCCCAGATTTCTATGTGGAGATGAAATGGGAGTTTACCAGCTGGGGTAAGTAAACATTTTTTATCTCGATATAAAGTTAACAATATCTAAGCTTGACGGCACACTGTTCATTCATAATCTACTATTGTAACACCGTGCATCGGTCACTAGTGTGACTGCCCAATTGTTACACAAATGTCCTGGGAACGGCAACCAATGTATGTTTGCTGGCAAGGAGTTACTTGGTTATAACATGAGACCCTTCTGCTCCCCTGGTGGATGACTCTACGCCCCCGCCGGTGCTAGCAAACAATATTCAAGAAAACAATAAAAAATACTGTTGGGTTTCCTCCTCTTCATCTCGGGTCACAACTGCAACAATTCTGAGGAGGATAGTTTATATAATAGTCTTATTATTATTGTTTTTGTTGTTATTCGTTGTTATTGTTCTTTGTTAAAAGTGAGTCTTATTAAAGTGCAGTCTTAGAGTCTTAGAGAGAGATGATGTTGTTGAGAGAGATGTTCGTGTTATGAAGAGATTTATATATATAAAATGTTCATACTTAGAAGTGCTGGTGAGGAGGTAGTGTTGAGACAATCTTAGTGTTCACATTGTGTATGTAAATACATTTTAAACCACATGATATAGAAGACATCTCGGGTCACAACGGCAACAGTTCTGAGGATGATAGGAGAGCTTCTTGGTTTTTCCCTACCATTTGCTGTCTGTAATGCACTGGAAAATTAAATGGTGACGTACCTCTTTTGTTGAGCTCTCCATTTCTCGAGGTGACTTCATCCTGTTAGATTCTTGTTGAGAAGTGTGGCCAACCTCGTCTTGATGTTTAAAACCGATCAACAACACACGACACAATTGTAATATATATAAGAATATCTTTATATGTGTATAGATTATTCTTGTCTATAGAATTATATTTGGCATTAAATAACCTACAGATGGTTGATATGGCGTAAAACAAAACAACCAAACCAAACCATGTTTGTTAGCAGGTACAAGAGAGAAACGGGTTAGTAGAAGAGTTCAGTGTTTTGACGATAGGCATGTTGGCTTGTTGTACTCATGTTATCCTAGTTCGTTTACTTCAAATAAACACGTTGTTCGTTCCTCCCTCAAAGCAATTCATTTTTTCCTTTCTCAATTCAATTCATTTCCCCTATTTTGTACGACTGGGGGATATGTATAATATATCCACCAGTCCACTACACGTGTTTGTATTTGTAGTAGTCGTGAAAAGAGTTTGTGATGTGGAGACGTAGATTAGATATCCAGAGAGAGAAAAGCATTTAATCTGTTTACATGTTGTAGGAGCATGCATCCAATAGTAGAAATGGGGCAAAGGGTTAATACCTCATGGTAGGAAAGAGTATGTGAAAACAAGTTTTGACGATAGGCATGTTGGCTTGTGATAGTCACGTTAGCCTGCGGCAAAGGCCCATGCAAATGTCTGCTGCCAGTGAAAGCCAGGGAGAAAGAGAAAGACGGTTTGCCGATTTCGCCTTTTATGTACTCGGTCACATGATTGAGAGCTGGCTTGTGATTGGAGATTATTAAAAAAATAAGGTTAATAGGACATTAAACTTCAATACAACTTGGATGTCTTCAAGTCCAACATAAACAAATTCCTGATAAACCGTCCCCTTAAGGAAGACACTTTATCAGATCGCCATTACTAGCGATTACTATGATATTGTCCCATTGATTACTGTACACGCAATAACCCTTAACCTCGAGTAGCCTCTGAGCCTTGATAAGTGGTGACTTCCATGCCAGGCCAGGGAGAAAGTGGATTTCAAATCTTGAGCCGTATGAATTCGCTCCTGTCTGTTATTGTAGCAAGTTTCGACTGCTACACACTACAACACTATGTGTATATTTATGTGGAAGTCTTTTTTGAAGACTGAATGCATACCTGGAATTAGGTGTCTCGTCTTGATGTTTAAAGCAGATTAACCAACACGCAACACAATTGTAATATATATAAGAATATCTTAACTATTTTATTATACAAACTATTACGATTTAAAAATTAAAACCTACTCGTAACAAAAAAAAAAAAAAAGGCTTAACTAACCCTAGCTTGTTTTAACTAGTGCTGGGGAAGAAGGGGTGCTGCCCCCCCCCTTTTTACAGAGAGACAAAATATGTGCTCACCCTATGCTGTCACTGACGGAAAAAAAAATGAGTTTTGTCGAATTGCATTGTTGCCTCCATTTCCCTGTATCCTTCCACAAGTGACCAAATCACGTTAGCCTGCGGCAAAGGCCCATGCAAATGTCTGTTGCCAGTGAAAGCCAGGTAGAAAGAGAAAGACGGTTTGCCAATTTTGCCTTTTATGTACTCGGTCACATGATTGAGAGCTGGCTTGTGATTGGACAAGCCAGGGAGAAAGTGGATTTCAAATCTTGAGCCGTAAGAATTTGCTCCTGCCTGTGATTGTAGCAAATTTCGACTGCTACACACTGCAACACTATGTGTATATTTATGTGGAAGTCTTTTTTGAAGGCTGAATGCATACCTGGAATTAGGTGTGGCATCTTCTCCCGGGTGGTTCTCCATTCCTCGATGATGATTTCTTCCTGTTGGGTTCTGGTTGTGAAGGGTGGCAGACCTCGTCTGGATGTTTAAAGCAGATTAACCAACATGCAACACAATTGTAATATAAGAATATCTTAACTATTTTATTTTACAAAATATTACGATTTATTACGATAAAAAATAAACAATTCATAACATGTAAACTTTTAACCATTAAACTTTTAAAAAGCTTAACTAACTGCTGGGGACGAGAGGGCGCCGTCCCCCTTTTTGGAGAGACAAACTTATGTGTGCTCACTCCATGCTTGCCAGCTGAGAAAGAGAATGAGTCCCTGGCGAATTGCAATGTCGTCCCTTCCCCATACTCTTCCGGGCGTGACCAAATCACCTCCCGGCTGTAGGGGGGAGTGACAACACAGTGGCACTTACAACATGATGTTATGCCGAACATGCAACGTTGGTCGGCAACTCATTCTACAAGTTAATGTTAGATATTCTACAGATTCTTCTCATAAAATGCGCATTCACACACACACACACACACACACACACACACACACACACACACACACACACACACACACAATCTTTCTCTCACAGAAGAGACATTGCGAGTCTGTTTTTGTTTTATCGTTATTTCCATGGCAAGTGCTTGTTTGAGCTCCAATCTCTAGTCCCCCCTGCGCCAATCTTTCACGATAAACACCCATCTAGCTGAAACCACTGTCAATAATTTTCCCCACTCTTTATCTGTGCCTAAATCAAAGCGTAGATTCCATGAACAAAGCTTCTTTCTTAGAAGTGCATGCCTGTGGAACTCTCTTCTGTTTGCCTGTTTCCCACCTGACTATAACTTGGACGTCTTCAAGTCCAACATAAACAAATTCCTGACAAACCGCCCCCTTAAGTAAGACACTTTATCAAATCTCCAATACTAACGATTACTACGATACTATCCCATTGATTACTGTACACGCAATAACCCTTACCCCCGAGTGGCCTCCTGGCCTTGATAAGTGGTGACCACCATGTAAAAAAAAACAAAAAAACACACACATACACACACTCCCTGTCTTTCTTTCTATCTCTACCTCTCTTTCTTACTCTTGCACGAACAGACACACACACATGGGAATGCGCACACACACACACACAGACACACACACACACACATTGTCGATGTCACAGTCCCAAATGATTTCGGCCTTAACAGAGCTGAACGGGAAAAGATAACAAAATATCAGGATCTAAAAAATGATCAAAAAACGACATGGTCTCTAAAAGAAATAAATATTATACCACTTGTGGGTAATCTCCAAAAATACCGTTAGGGCTTACAACATGGCCGCCAGAAGAGTCACGTGATTCGGTGATCCAAAACATGAATCGTGCAAATGGAAAACGCAGCCTTGAAGGCAAACTTTGACAAACAATCACAATTTGTTTGTATTTAATTTTTTGTTGATATAATGTTGTTATAAAAATAGGCAAACTTTGAGAAACAATCTTAGGTTGTTTTTAGTTAAAACAGTGTTTATAAAAAGTATTTTATTCAGAACAAACAAGCGGTCGACTAGGTGTATCAGAATTTTAGGCGGAATTTTTGACACCCCCAACAAAAAAAATATATAAAACTCGTAATTTCTGTTTTTAAAGTGGGTTATCAATTTTCTTTATGAAATATACTTCCAAAATAAACTATTACAGTCGTTTAAAACATAATAGAAGTATTATGTTTTATTTTTTAAAAACAATGTTTACAAAATGTCTACGCACGTTCGTAGACATTTTGTAAACATTGTTTTCATTGTTGCGTTTTCCGGTTTCGTAATACGGCGATTCATGTTTTGGATCAACCGGATCACGTGACTCTTCTGGCGGCCATGTTGTAAGCCCTAACGGTATTTTTGGAGATTGCCCACTTGTGATAGGAGCAACTGGCTTAATAAAAAAGAATCTTCATAAATACTTAGAAGCAATCCCTGGAAGACCAAGCTGTAACGAAATACAAATAGCAGCCATAAAGGGAACAGCATCTATTCTTAAAAGAGCCCTTGGATATAAATTTAAATCGTAACAGAAGCAAGTGTTAGCTCCAGGAGGGAGCCCCTTGATATCTTAAAACTTACTGAAGTTAAATAAAAAAAGAAAATGTGAATGCACACACACACACACACACACACACACGTTCACTTTTATAGATAGATAGATAGATAGATAGATAGATAAATATAGTCTTATTTGTAGTATTCCGAATTTTACTGGGTTTATATAATTTAGTAATCGTTCATATACCAATAAATTTTAAGCCAAAAAGAGATGACTTAAACTGTAGATAGAAAAATAAAATAGCATACAATGTTACCACCAGAAAATTATCATATTTCATAATTGAGCATTCTTATATTGTTTTACCAAAAACCGAAACTTCAAAGAATGCGTTTATAGCAACAAATAGTGTGTTTCATCGTTAGTTACAATTGTTTAAAAACTATTCGGGCAAATCCAAACATTATTATGGCGTTTGAAAATTGTCACAAGAACAGCCGTTCTTCAGACTTATTGAATAAAAAACACTTTAACAATGAAACATTATGGAAACCACTTCCCTTTATAAGGAAAACAAGCGAAAGTATTTTACGTACATCTCATCCTTGCAAAGTACTTTTTAAAGGTTTATATATTTACCTATTTTCGTATCTCCATTAAAAAAAAATATATATTTCAAACAAAATATCATACAACGTTACCACTAATTATCTATGTCCATTTAATATGTTTTAATAAAACTATTCAATTATGAAGTTAAATAAAAAAAGAAAATGGGAATGCACACACACACACACACACACACACACACACACACACACACACACACACACACACACACGTGCGCGTGCAAATAAATGAACATTTATTCATTTAAATTTCCCCGTGCATTTTGCACAAAAATAAGTTCTTCCAGCAACGACATAATTTCAAATACGCCCACACGCTTTTCTCACAATAACAAAAGTAAAATGAACATATTTCTGGCAGACGTAGTTGAAGACACTATCATGTGACACAAGCGACCAATGGGAAAATTTAGAAGATTGTCTTTTTAACGCTTTTCCAAAAAACCAAAATATCAGCAGTAGCAATCTTGTTTTGGAGCCAGTCCAAAAAATATTTAAACGCATCAAACATTCTTTCTTCCCTCCTTTTTCCCTTCTTTCTTTTTCTTTTCTCACTCCGACATGACACGAGAACATACCTTTTGTTTTCATCTCATCGTCGCTTACAAAGCCACACACACACATACACCTGTGGAAAGAAGAAATCACAATTATTCAAACCTTCATTTTGTTAGTGTATTTTTGGTATCCTCTCATAGTCTTCTTCATTTTTAAACATTCCATCTCATTAATCCTTATCCTCAAGTGGCTTTTCAGCTGACGATCCATTAATATAAAAACAAACAAACAAAAAAAAAAACAATAAACAAAGGGAAGCAACTCATCTTTCTCTATTCTCTCTTATTTTATTTTTTTTTTTTTAAATTACATTTTCACCCCAAACACGGCACTTTACCACTTTGATGTAGGGGGCTACTATTAGGGACACAGGCTACAGGGGTACTAGGTGGGGAATTGGGCAGCAAGATGTCGGTTCACGTTACACTTGAACTTCTGCATGTCAGTACAGTTGGGGAAGCAGGAACCTGGCAGGGAGTTCCAAAGTCTAGCGGTTCTGGGGAAGAAACTACTGGAGTAGAAGGCTCTCTTACATCTAGGAATCTCTACTGTGAAGGGGTGGGATTGTACTGCTTGTCAGGTTTGTCGGGGGTATTTACGTAGAGATGGTACAAGTGCTTGCAGCTCGTCGGAACATACACCGTTAAAGTACTTGTAGAACAGGCAGAGGGATGCTACATTACGTCGATGGGACAGAGGCTGAAGCTTGGATGATAGTTCAGGACCTATTAGGTTGGCGACTCTCTTTTGAACCTTGTCTAGGAGTGAGAGACTAGTAGCAGATGCACCTGCCGAAATAGGACAACAATACTCCATACGTAGGCGAATGGTGGCCTTATAGAGGTACAGGATACTTTCAGGGGTCAGTAGCTTTCTAGCATGGTAGAGAGAACCTACCTTTTTCGCAGCGGTCCTGGCAATGCTCTCAATGTAATTGTTCCAACTCATGTTTCCTGTGAACGTTAGACCGAGGAGTTTAAAAGATATACTTTCAGATAAAGAGTCATTGGGCATCGCTATTGGTGGTAGAGAAGGTTTCTTGTAATTATTGCAGGAAACAAGTTTACCTTTTTCGCAGCGGCCCTGGCAATGTTTTCAATATAATTGTTCCAACTTATGTTTCCTGTGAACGTTAGGCCAAGCAGTTTGAAAGATGTACTCTCAGACAGGGAGTCACTGGCCATTGCTATTGGTGGCAGAGAATGTTTCTTGTAATTATTGAAGGAAACCAGTTTAGTCTTGGCAGCATTGAATGTGACCATACATTTTTGTCCCCGTTCCATTACAGATTTGAGGTCTTCCTCTAGTGTTTCTGCCATTTCTTTAGATATGTGTTCATTTGTTTTCCTGTCATGTCGGTTATAGAGCATGGTGTCATTTTAGTTCCATTTTACTTTATTTTCAGAAATCAAGAGCCCGTTTCCTCAATCTCTGTATGGGACACATAGATATTTGTGTGTTTCATTAAGCTCTCCTTTATTTCTCAAATGTTAAGTTAACAAAGAATTGAAGAACGTTAATTTTTTTAAAATTTGGTATATAAGGTATTCAGACATGTGGAAAACCTTTTAATTGGTTTTCATCAGGAAAAAAAGGGCTGCTAAGGGGTAAAAAAAAAAAAATTGGCACATGGCGCATTAGATTTAAGATATTTTCTAGAATCAATGATGAAATGGATTTTGATCAAAATTTTAATGAGGATGCAAGGCATAAAGTTTATTATTTTATTTGAGGACATAAAAATCGTGCAAACCTGTTCTGGGAATGAATTTAACCCTGGGATAGATATTCTTATAGTACGTACATAATACAGACATATTATGTACGTACATATGTACGTATGTACAAATTAAAAAGTTTGATCCATGTCCAAGTAACCTACATCTAAAATTTCAAGTGTTTAGATCCAAAATTGGCGGAGGAGTTTGGTAGAGTTTCCAAAGGTTAAATCGTTGAACTTTGACTGGCCGAAAACAGATTAAAATGATTTTCCCAACTTTCAATATCCCTTATGTCAAATCCCGAGTCTGTAGACCGAAAATTGACAGAGTAGTTTAGTAGGGAAATGCACACACACACACACACACACACACACACACACACACACACACACACACACACACACACACAATTTCACTTTTATATATATACTAGCAGTTCAGCCGTCTTTGCTTGGGCCCTATGTACTGTTCATAACTTTATGTGCATATATATATATATATATATATATATATATATATATATATATATATATATAATTTAAAGGGGGTTAGAACAGTAGTCTAAAGAGCAGAGTGTATTTTAATGTGATAGTAAAATTACTAATTTAATTAAAATACAAGAAAAGAACAGTGTTCGTTGTAATTCAGATATATCATAAGCTCGATAGGCAAATATCCTAGAGCTACTTTAATATTTAGTAATGTGATTGATAATTTAAAATTTAAATTAGAATTAAAAATTAAAAATCTGTTTCATAAGAAGGAACAACAACAAAGTCAATAATTTGTACGATCGTTTCGGGAACAATGTTTTTATTGTGATAAACATTAAGCCACGGACAATAGTTTTGACATATAGTATTTTTTAAACAAAGTCTCCTCATCAGCAAAAGTATTGGGTGTTTTTTTTTTTTTTATATTTAAAAGACACCATAAATAAACCTAGCAATTTTTAAGTAAGGCAGATTCATCTGGAAAAAATAAAAATAAAAAAATAAAATATTTACTTGATAAGAAAAGTAATATGGGGTGAGAATAAAAAATAGAATAAAATTATAAATCTGAATTTGGTTTAAATATAAGGTTATAATATGTTTTTGATAAAAGTTAAGAATTATATATATTTACCTTTTAATTGTTCGCCTTTTGAAAACCGTAATTATAGTCAAAGCATTGTAGCTTATAAATATTTTTTTTTTTTTTTTTTTTTTTTTTTTTTTACAAAGGCATCACCACATTATCAAGGCCCAGAGGCCACTCAAGGATAAGGGTTAAAGAGTGTACAGTAGAAATTGGTCAATATAGTAATCATTAGTAATGAAAATTTGGTAAATTTAATAACTTATATGGAACGGCTCATCAAGAACTTATTTACTTTAGACTTGAACACAACTATATTGTAGTCAGCCGGAAAGCAGGAAAACGGAAGACAATTCCACAGGCGTGCAGTTCTAAGAAAGAAGCTTTGTTCATGGAATCTATGTTTAGGTTTAGGCACAGATAAAGAGTGGGGGAAATTATTGATAGTGTTTACAGCTAGACGAGTGTTTCTTGTGAAAGTTTGGCGAGGGGGGACCATAGATTGAAGCTCAGTTGAACACTTTCCATGAAAATAACGATACATCAGAGACAAACTCGCAACATCTCTTCTGTGAGATAGAGGTTGCAAGGAGGAGAAAAGGACATCTCCTACGAGGCTACGAAGTCTATTTTGAACTCTATCAAGGCAGGACAAGTCCTTTCTAGCAGCTCCTGCCCAGATGTGGCAACAGTATTCCATCCTTGGACATACCTGGCTCTTATATAGGTAGAGAATAGCATCAGCAGTGAGATATCTACTGGATCGATAGAAAGATCCCACCATTTTTCCAGCGGCCTTGGCAACAGATTTGATATACGTGTTCCATTTAAGATCAGGAGTAATGGTCAAGCCCAGAAGCTTGTCAAAACTTGAGGCCTCCTGAAGACGAGAGCCATTCATTTCAATTGATGACAAATGTGAATTAGAATGTTGATGATGTAAAGAGAGAAGCTTGGTTTTAGATGCATTAAAAGTAACCAGCCACTCCTTTCCCCATTGTACTACGTGCTCAAGATCAGAGGAGAGAGAATTGGAGAGAACTTGGTCGTTTACTGTCTTAGATGTGGTACCATAAATGGTAGTGTCGTCAGCATAAATGTCTAGAAATGATGTAAGGATATGATTTGGAAGATCATTAATGTAGATCAGGAAAAGAGTTGGGCCCAGGATGGATCCCTGAGGGACACCGGCATTAATACTGTGAGCTTCTGATTTTTGCCCCTCAACTACTACTCTTATGAACCTATCAGAAAGAAATGATTTGATAATTGAGAAGACTTTTCCAGCTATACCATAGCTAGCGATCTTATGAAGTAAACCTTTATGCCATACCCTATCAAAGGCCTTAGATATGTCAAGAGCAATTGCCCTAGAAAGATTGCCACCGTCGAGAGATTTGCTAATCCTATGCGATATAACTGTAAGGACATCTGCTGTAGATCTAGCTTATAAATATAGGAAATGTTGAATTTTCAAAAAGAACGCCAATGGAACATTTTTTAGCGGTTAGAATGTTAGTAAACGCCTAATTTAAAATTAAGCAAATATTTTAAAAAAAAAAAAAAAAAAAGGGGAGGAGATAATCTTATTTTTCTATTTAAATAATCAAAGGGAGATAATTAGTGTTTATTCTATTTATATAATAATATATTATATTTGGAACTTATTGAATTTAGTATTTTTAATACTTTATTTATTTATTTATTTATTTATTGAAATTAATAAATATAGTATAGGTTAAGCTTAAATATATATTTAAATAATATACAATAATTGTAAATATATCAGATAAACTAATATTAATAATAATATTGATGATCAAAATTTTATTAATAAGGGTATCAAGTTAAACTTAAATTTCAAGATTGAATATTAATAAGTAACATTTTTAATGACTTATGGTGGTTTGTATTTGTTAAATTTAAATCATCGTTTATGACTGCATGAGGATATAAGTTCCTCTCTTGAATTTAGGAGGGTGGTTCTATTTTAGATATCGTCATATTTTAAAATCTTTAGGGTCTCCTGTGTACAAAGTGCCCAGAATCTATCTCCTGGTGTATATGCTTTATATGATCCTATTATTTGCCATTTCAAATTGAAGGAAATATTCTTATCTTTGAGTCGCCAAATATGTTTGGATAGAGTGGTTTGGTTCAACAGGGAGTGATTTTTAAAAGAATGCTTATGGGTTGAAATCCTATGCTTAATAAGTCCAGATGTGGAACCAAAGTAGATTGCGTCTTGTTTAATGTATTTATTTTCAGGTAGATTATGGGTGGCATTTGTATGTGATGGGTTGGTCTGTATTTCATTGGTAGATTGGTTAAAGTTGGTGTAGTTATTTAATCGAGTGGTCGAGTTATGGTTGCTGTTAACCTCATTTAAATTTGGGGTTTGTGATACTGTGCAGCTATAAACTACATTTTTTATTTTGCATGAACCTTGTAGAGGGCATCTATTTTTTCTTCTACAGCCTGCTATATTTTCTGTATTTGTATTTTGTATATTATTAATTTTTTATTGTTAGAACTAATTATATGTATATATATATTAAAAAGTTTGACTCAGATCCAGGTAACCTAGCTAAATCTAAATTTCCAAGTGTTTAGACCCAAAATTGGCGGAGGTGTTTGGTAGAGTCTGCAAACTTTAAACTTTGACCTTTTGGCAGCCAAATTTTTGTTCCAAAACTGATTAAAATGCTTGCCGCATGTCTGAATACCCGTTATGTATAAATTTCAAATGTTTAGACCCAAAATTGGCTGAGTAGTTTGCTAGCCACCGCAAAGGTC
>NC_136526.1:11634808-11657308 GCF_053919585.1 Euprymna scolopes
CTCCTGGACTTTTTCTCTCTCTTTGAGAGGGAGGGAATGTAGACAAGGCTATCCAGGCATTTATTTATTTATTTTGCAGGTCAGAGCGCTCTACCTCTGAGTTGTTAGCTCTTCAATCCAACTTTCCGACCCTTTTATCACATCTTCTTGCAGTAGAAGAGAGATAAATGCCTAGCAATAAATCACTTTTTTGAAGTAGAAGATAAAGCCTAGACCTCACAAAACTTCACAGAACCATATATCCACTCGACAACCGCAATGTTTTTTGCTTTGTTTTTTTTTTTTACAAAGGAGTCACCACTTATCAAAGCCTGGAGGCTACTCGAGGATAAAGATTAATGAGTGTGTTTCAGTGTGCTTACATCGTGGCTCATGTTTTGCTACACTGGTCATTTTTTTCATTTGTGAACAATCTCATATACACCGCCTGGTGGGAAATAACCATTTTCTCATGTCGAACTGAGGTGAAAAAAAAATAAAAATTCAACTCTTTCTCTATTAAAATAAATAACAGAGATTTTGATTCCGAGCTGAATTGAACATAACGCAATCAATTTACACATAGAACTATTTTGGTTGTATTCGATTCGGCAGAGAATTAATCCCATTCATTTGTTTGGTTTTGACTAAGAGCAGACTTGTTGTAACAATGCCTTCTCATAAATACAGCGCAGTAGTGACCAGTCATGGAATTAAACGAAGGAGCATGGAGTCTCCCGAGATGCGATTTTGACGTTCCCAGTCAAGTTGAGCCCAGCATTCAAAGGTCTCTAGCAACAGCAATAGTTCAAACAGCCCTTGTCAGGGCTAGCCCTTTTTAGGACTACCTTTTTCCACATTAATATGCGATTCTCAAACTATTCTTATGCGATTCACAAACTACTTCCATGCGACTACTACTGCCAGTCTGCTTCCTGAGACCTCTCTTCTTCAACTAACAGCCTCCAGCTCACTCCTGCAGCCTTCCAGTATCTGCCACATCCTCCTACACCCTTCCAGTGCCTGCCACAGCTTCTTACAGCTTTCCAGCGCCAGACACACCCTCCTGCAGCGTTCCAGCACCTGCCGCATCCTCCTTCACCCTTCCAGCACCTGCTGCATTTTCCTGCACCCTTCCAATGCCTGCCACTGCTTCTTACAGCCTTCCAGCGTCAGCCATCCTCCCCTGCAACCTTCCAACGTCAGCCACATCCTTCTGCAACCTTCCAACGTCAGCCACATCCTCCTGCTACCTTCCGTCAGCCACATCCTCCTGCAGCCTTCCCGTGCCTGCCACATGCTCCTGCACCCTTCCAATGCCTGCCACAGCTTCTTCCAGCCTTCCAGCGTCAGCCCCCCCCCACTGCAACCTTCCAACGTCAGCCACATCCTCCTGCAGCCTTCCAGCACCTGCCGCATCTTCCTGTACCCTTCCAGTGCCTGTCACAGCTTCCTACAGCCTTCCAGCGTCAACCACACCCTCCTGCAGCCTTCCTACAACCTCCCAGCACCACTTGCAGCCCTTAGCAGCTTTCCTTTTTGTAAATAAAAGTTAATTTATCGTTTTTGAACTGACTCCAACTTTTTTGTCATTCTTTCTTTTGCTTTACTGTTTTTTTTCTTTTTACCTTTGTGTCTTAATGTTTTAGTTGTATGGTCAACTGGTCTAATCACCAGTTTCTTCCCTCTGCAACAAGTGTGCAGTTGTTAATTGGAAAAAGTCATATCGTTAGTAGTGGAAATTTGGTAAATTGGATTACTTAAGGGGACTGCTCATCAAGAACTTGTTCACATTCGACTTGAAGACGACCATATTTTTTTTTCTGAATACAAAAATATTTTTTTTTTTTTTTTAAATTTTTTTTTATTACATTTTCACCCCAAACAAGGCAAATTGCCACTTTGGTGTAGGGGGCTACTATCAGGGGCAACAACTACTGGGGTACTATGTAGGGATTTGGGCAGCAAGGTGTCGGTTCACGTTACACTTGAACTTCTGCACGTCAGTACTGTTGGGGAAGCAGGGACCTGGAATGGAATTCCAGAGTCTTGCGGTTCTGGGGAAGAAACTATTGGAGTAAAAAGATCTTTTACATCTAGGGACCTCTACAGTGTGGGGGTGGGATCTAGTAGCCTGTCGGGTTTGTCGAGGGTGCTCGCGTCGTGGGGGCACAAGTGATTGCAGTTCGTCAGAGCATTCACCACTAAAATACTTGTAGAAAAGGCAGAGGGATGCAACATTTCGTCAATGGGACAGAGGCTGAAGCTTAGATGCCAGTTCAGGGCCTATCAGGTTTGCGACTCTCTTTTGAACCTTGTCAAGGAGCGAGAGACTAGTAGCAGATGCACCAGCCCAGATGTAGCAGCAATACTCCATACATGGGCGAATGGTGGCCTTATAGAGGTACAGGATACTTTCGGGTGTTAGTAGTTTTCTAGCACGGTAGAGAGAGCCTACCTTTCTTGCAGCGGCCCTGGCAATGCCTTCAATGTAATTGTTCCAACTCATGTTTCCTGTGAACGTTAGGCCAAGGAGTTTGAAAGATGGACTCTCAGATAAAGAGTCGTTGGCCATTGCTATGGGTGGTAGAGAGGGTTTCTTGTAATTATTGAATGAAACTAGTTTAGTCTTGGCAGCATTGAACGCGACCAACCACTTTTGTCCCCATTCCATTGGAGGTCTTCCTCTAGTGTTTCTGCCATTTCTTTAGAAATGTGTTCATTCGTCTTCCTGTCGTGTCTGCCATAGAGTGTAGTGTCATCAGCATATATACCCATCTCAGAGGCAATGTTGTCGGGGAGGTCATTTATGAATATCAGGAACAATAGAGGTCCAAGGATAGAACCCTGGGGCACTCCCGCATTTATATCATATTGTTTAGATGTGCGACCGTCGAGGACTACCTGGATTTTTCTCTTATCTAAGAAGGATTTAATTATGTTAAGTATTCTACTAGTGATACCGTATGATCTGATTTTACTGAGGAGACCCTCATGCCATACCCTGTCAAAAGCCTTAGATATATCTAGAGCTACCGCTCTGCCTTCCCCCGCTTTGTCCAGTGAATGGTATATACGTTCAGAGATCACAGTGAGGATGTCTGCTGTGGAACGGGCTTGTCTAAATCCATATTGTTTGTCAGTCAGTAGTTTAGCATCTGTAAGATGATGGACTAGAGCATGGTTAATTAAGGTCTCAAATATTTTGGCAAAAAGTGGGAGGAGGCTAATGGGGCGATAATTTGATGGGTCTGTCCTTTCGCCAGAATTCTTGAATACTGGTACAACAGAAGCAGTTTTCCAACAGCCCGGAAAGCAAGCTTCATTAAGACATTTGTTGTAGAGTTTGGAGAGAACTGGAGCTACTTCGGCTGAGCACTTTTTTAATAGCACAGCTGGGATAAGATCGGGTCCACATGCTTTTGAGGTGTCAAGGTTTTTTATGATAGCATGCACCTGAGCAGGGGTGGTTTTCAGATCGTCTAGTGTGGCGTCTGTCCGCATAGGAAAGTCAGGAAAACCAAAACACTTAATGTATAACAAATGTATCAATATATAATTGTAAAAACATTTATTTAAAAGTGTGTGTAAGAAAATATAATTTCAATAAAAGAATTTTTGAATCAAAGCAACATTGGATTTTTTTTTCCAAATAATTTAAATGAAACATTTTTCGAACTCGAGAAACATTGGATATTTTGTGTTCTGAAACGCTTTTTTTTTAATTAAAGTAACAAAATATAGTTTTAATTTTTTTTGTGTGGCACGCTGTAGTCTGACTTTTCCAGCATATTTTAGAAGATATGAAAATATTTTTTCTAAAAGATGTCAGTTATTAACCATGAATCTAGACACAGAGATAACTTTTCAAAAAATTATGGAAGTTATGGTGACCGTTTAGTGAAATGCACAAAAAAATGGCCCTATCCGTGTAATGTCGAAGAGCCAAAATCTAAAATGAATGAAAGAGGTGATTTTATATGAAAATGTGTGACTTAAAAACCGAAATTTGACAAAATTAAACGTTCATCAAAATCGCTATCTCTACTCTTGTGTGTGTGTATGTGTGTGTCCTGATGCTTAAAGTTTGGTCAATATGGGGGAGACCCTTCACATCAGACAATTGCTATTTGTTTGGACACTGCCAGAGTGCCTCCTTTTTTGGGGAGCTGCTCCCCCCCCCCATTAAAAAATGACCTTATGTCTAATTTGCTTTCTCGGGAAGCAAATAAATACCTCGCCTGGTAATATCTGTTCTGTAATTGGTCCTTGGTCAATGTAGGGGAAACCCTTCATACTGAGACAATTACTATTTATTTGGATACAGTTCTTCCCAGCACATTAAAAACGACTTTATGCAGGATACTGCTCCCTTTCACACAACTGGCAATGTCAAGAGGTTCCTGGAAAGGCATGGTATTCTGTGTTTGGATTGGCCTGCACAATCTCCAAACCTCAATCCTATCGTAAACATATGGTATTACATCAAGCAACAGCTACGCAATGATGAAATTCCAAATTAGGAAGAACTTTGGACAAAAATTAAAGAAAAGTGGGAGGCCTTTCCCCGGAGTATTGCTGCAGTCTAATTCAAGGAATCCCCAAAAGATAGTAGGCTGTCAAATTACAGATGTTTATGCTACTAAATATTAGCAAGTTCATTGTGTTGCTGTTGTATTTGTGTTGCATTAATGTCTGAAAGTTACATTTAAATAACAATTTTCCATTGTGCGGACTTTCTTTTCGCCTCCTCACTTTGAAGTTATTTTTTTAAAATTGACGTGAACTCTAGAATATTTCAATTAAAAGTCAAATATGAACAGGTAAAATCATAGAGGAATAAAAGGCGAATCAAATGAGGTATAGTTTGTTTAAACAGTTACATTCAATTTAGCTTAAATTTGCAGTTTTTGAAAAAAATTACAAGTGTGGACTTTCTTTTTGCTGTCTGTGTATATCCCCGTTAGGGGAGATGATGGCGTTAGGTTTTTGCAACTCTTGTAGGGATGTGTTGACAGTCTCCTACATACAGCGCTTGATATTCCCAAATTGGTCACCCATCTGGTACTGACCAGGTTTAGTGCTGCTTAACTTCAGTAATCTAATGAGAACTGGTGTGTCAACTTGATTAGATCTTGTTTAAGGCGAATACGAGAAAAAAAATCTTAATTGCATGCCACCACTCCTCTGCATACCCCAGTACTGACGGTCTTCTTTGATTTCTTCTAGAATATTTCAATTAAACTGTTTGGATATAGTCTCCCCACCACATTAAAACGGATTTGCTATCGTAGGAGGTTTAAAAGCAACGCCATTTTTGCAAGTCATCTTTTGTTTTTAGATTAACTATGTTAAAATAGAACGCTTTCTTCCGGTCGCGTCATGTTGTAGCGGTAAGACGTCAGTTATTTTTTTCACTGTGAGTGTGTGTGTGAGTGTGTGTGTGTGAGTGTGTGTGTGTGTGAGTCTGTGAGTGTGTGTGTTTGTGCGTGAGTGTGTGTGTGTGTGAGTCTGTGAGTGAGTGTGTGTGTGTGTGTGTGTGTGTGAGTCTGTGAGTCTGTGTGAGTCTGTGAGTGTGTGTGTGTGTTTGTGTGTGCGCGTAAGTGTTTGTGTGTGAGTGTTTGAGTGTGTGAGTGTGTGTGAGTCTGTGAGTGTGTGTGAGTGTGCGTGTGTGTTTGTGTGAGTTTGAGTGTGTGTGTGTGTGTGAGTGTGTGTTTGTGTGTGTGTGTTTGTGTGTGTGTTTGTGTGAGTTTGAGTGTGTGTGTGTGTTTGTGTGTGTGTGTTTGTGCTTGTGTGTGTGTGTGAGTTTGAGTGTGTGAGTGTGTGTGTGTGAGAGTGTGTGAGTGTGTGTATGAGTGTGTGTGCGTGTGTGTGTGTGTGAGTTCCTTTCTCATAGGTTCCAAAACAGCTGAGCCTATCTTTTTGCAAATTTCACACGAAGTTAATTTATGTGTCTGGCAGTGTTCTTAGATATGTTTTGTACAGAAATTCATCCGATAAGTATCAAAATCCAAAAAATCCGATCTTCAAAACAGTTTTTCTCTATTATAGATAAAAAGAATAGTTTTTACAGCGGATTATTTTACGTTACACCGGCAAGGGAGATAATAAAATTTCAGCAAATCATTTCTTCTTAAAAAAAATTTGTTGTAAGGGGTGTATTCCAAGCAATATGTTTCTTTCTCTCTCTTCCGTATGCCACAACGTGCCAACATGTTTCAAAATGTCTGCCGCAAAGCAATGCACTGCTACAACGCCCCCCCCCAATCCTTCCCAACTCCTCTGATCGACCTACTTTATAGAGCCCGGCACACCTCATTTGCATGTGTGTAGCGCGACTTTACTTTTTTTTTTGTTTTATTTCACTTCAGCCGAAGTTCTCAGAAATCAAGGGACCCACCATCTGGGGCTAACACTTGAAGTCTATATGATATACATGCACTTCCATAAATAATTGAATTCATTTAAAACGTATGGAAAAAAACAAAAAACAAATGACATCTATGATATACATAGATATTCGAATGTTCTATTAAATTTCTTTATTTCTCAAACACTGTTGTAGTAAAGAAATTAAGAACATACTTTTCCAATTAACCATTTTCATACGTTGTAGTATATCTTTCCTTTTGGTCTCTTGGTCTTACTGGATCCCAGGACTAGAATTTTTCTAGTCTGGTGGAGTATCCAGCTTCGTGCTATTACTTGAGGTAGCATCACTTGGAGAAGGTGCACCATTCTTCGTAAAAGCTAATGTGGGTTAGACATAGAAAGGAGATCTTACTTGGACTGCAAATACGATGTGATTTTGAATATTTGTTCAAGGTTTGCTTCTAAAGAAAAATATCCTTATTCCAGGTTGTTCTGACAAACCCCTGTACAAAGAGACCTTAGACACTCGAGGATAGTGTCTAGTAGGCAAGTTAATATACATACGCATGTGTACATGTTTATGCATATGTGTGTGTCTGTTTATATCTACGTATGTCTGTGAAGTGTTTTGATATATATACAAGCAACGTTCCAAAAGTAATGGCTCCTAATTTTATTCAGCCTGTACATCTGTTACATATGTGTGTGTGTTTATGTACTTGTGTTTCATTTTACTTCAGTCAAAGTTCTCAGAAATCAAGGGGCCCACAACCAGGGGCTAACACTTGAACTCTATATGAGATACATAGATATTCGAATGTTTCATTAAAGTTCTTTATCTCTCAAACGCTGAGTTAGTAAAGAAATTGAGAACATAATTTTCCTCTCTCCAATTAACCACTTTTATACGTTGTAGTATATATTTTCTTTTGGTCTTAGTGGGTTCCAGGATAAGAATTCATCTAGTCTGGTGGAGTATCTAGCTTCGTGCTATTATTTGAAGCAACATCACTTGAAGAAGATGCACCATTCTTCATAAAAGCTAATGTAAGTTAGCTGTAGTGAAGTGATCTTATGTGGGCAGTGAATATTATGTGATTTTGAATATTTGGTTCGGGTTTACTTCCAGGGAAAAACTCCTGTATAGAGAGACCTTAGACACTCGAGGCATTCAAGTTCTCTCCAGTAGGCATTCAAGTTCTCTCTGCAAGATTGTCTCAGACTGTGTGTGTTAAAACCTTACGAGATGCCATCTTGGATCTCTTTTCGTCCCAAACTGCAGGAAAGACAGACATAAGGACATTTGAAAGGTAGGCCATTCCTATTTTCCCCACAGGAAATATAGCTTAGTGGCAGAGCTAGTTATTTTATAAAATTATATGTCCTAAGGTGGCCTATTATTCGGACAATCAAAGATAAAGTATTCCGTGAAAGGAATAAATATACACTGTGGTTTGAATACTGAAAGAGAAGTTTATTTACGTGTTTGCATAGAGACAAATACAGCATGTTAATATTCAGGGTGAAGTCTCTGTTTTTTTTTAATGTTTCGGTGAAATCCGCTGATTCGGTTCTTTATGTAGAATGTTCCGGGTTGGTTACCTATCTCCACATAACACCTCCGACCAAGCCAATTTCTCCTTGGAGAGTTTTGCTTAATACCATTTGTTTTTAGGTCTGGGGCTCAGTCGGTTAACTTTTCTTTTCACACTTGCACTTTTTCTCCTCAACACCGTTTGAGGGAGTGGAGCTGGTGGTGAGACTGGTATTCTCTGACCTGAAGTAGAAGATACTACTCTCGGGGTAGGTTGTGCTATGGGTAGAGGAATATTAAAAGAGTCATTGAAAACATGATCAATAATTTCCTCCACTCTTTATCTGTGCCTAAACCTAAACGTAGATTCCATGAACAAAGCTTCTTTCTTAGAACTGCACGCATGTGGAATTGTCTTCCGTTTTCCTGCTTTCCGGCTGACTACAATATGGTTGTCTTCACGTCCAACGTAAACAAGTTCTTGATGAGCCGTTCCACTTAAATTAACAAATTTATCGAATTTTCATTACTAACAATTACTACATTGTCCAATTGACTAATGTACACTCTTAACCCTTATCCTCGAGTCTCGAGTGGTCTCTGGGCCTTGATAAGTGGTTATGCCTTTGTAAAAAAAAATAAATAAATAAAAACAAAATTTACAAGCACGTGGTACTACTACTACTACTACTACTAGCTTTAAAAGCGATTATAAGCTCTATAGCATTGATAGTAAAAGGGAGATAAGAACTACTGACTTAAAATCAAATTTTTTTATGCATGGATAACAATATGGTTATCTTCAAGTCCAATGTAAACAAGTTCTTGATGAGCCGTTCCATATAAGTTAACAAATTTACCGAATTTCCATTAGTAATGATTACTATATTGTCCAATTTCTACTGTACACTCTTTAACCCTTATCCTCGAGTGACCTCTTGGCCTTGATAATGTGGTGATGCCTGTGTAAAAAAAAAAAAAAATACCTCTAAGAGCAGTTCATTATCTCCTGCCTGTTTGTAGTCATCAGTGTGTCGAGGTCTTAGCTGAGTCATATGCCTGCGACAGTAAAATTTCTTACTGAAAATAGTATGTGCCGAATTCTTTTCATAATCATTGAATATTTTTTAATTTTAATTCAATAAATGTTCAGATGTTTTATTTTATCTTATTGTTTTATTTTATTTAATTGTTAATTTGGCATGTATGTTTTGCTTAAAACTTTAATACAACTCTTTGAATTGTCTTCCCTTAGAATTCTTAAAAAAACCTGAAAACAAAACAACAAAAAAAAAATGTCCTCCAAACTCATAATGCACAAATATCAAAAATAAAAAAAAAAAACAACAAAAAACATATACATTGTTCACGAATACATGCAAGCATCTATATATATATATTTGTGTGTCACGCTTACATCCCGGTCGTTTAATTGTTATATTCTTCTGTTTTTTGTCATAAATAATTTTACCAAGAATTCTTCATAATTTTGGTGTCGGTTTCGATTATGGCTGAAGGAACTTAAGTTATATATATATATGTACATATATTTTTTTCATAAGTTTTTATTTCGGTTTCGATTCAAGCTAATGCACCCAAGTAATATGAATATATATTTTTTTTATTTTTGAAATCGCAACTTTATAACATATAAAAATCGATAGAACATTAACTCTATAATAATATATACGAAATCTGCAAGAATTAAAATATCATATTTAAGCATACTTTACGACCGGGTTTTGCTGGGTGTTCATGCTAGCTTAGATAAATACTTTTGAAATTTTAACAAAAGAGCTACAATAATATCAGAGCGTCTCCATTTATACTGTGCATCTACAGAATGCCAACATCAATACATTACATATGAATGAGTCCCCTGTGGAATTTCCACACGTCCCGCTAGTTTGTATCAATACTGTAGTACCTTTAGTGTCTGTATGTACATACATATGCGTTTCCAGATTATAAATTATTAGCAAAGTCCCGACCTTAACCTTTGACCTTGAAAAATAGTGTACAACATCCCTAGGTCGGAGACTATCATCATGTCAGGTTTCGTCATAATCGGTCCTATGGTGTGGGCTGTAGGAGAGTATATATGCACATAGGCTATAACCTTGACCTTTGACCTTTACCTTAAAAAATGGTGTGAATGATCCCCAGGTGGGGGACCATTATCATGCCAGGTTTGGTCATGATCAGTCGACTGGTGTGGGCTGTAGAAGTGTTGTAGACACACTCACACACACAAACGCTACTATTTTATATATATAGATTAGATTGGGAGATCCTATTTATTATAAAGGAGGATAGAAGGTGTTAACATACTATCGACATTAAATTAGTATATAGATATGCTAATTGTTATGTTACGAAGCGTATGGTGACAAGCAAAAAGAATAGACAACACAGGATTAAAAATTGGACGAACTCAACAATTTATTTTCGAATAAATAACACAGAATAATAACGAGCTGTCGTTGGGGTGAAGATGGCAGATTGTTGTTGTTGTTGCTGTTGTTGTTATAAAGCGCGACGATCCCTTCGTTGTAGTAGTAGTAGCAGCGGTGCTGGTTATAATGCTGTGTTAATGGCGATAGTTGTTGTTGTTTATAAGGCGCGACGATGCCTCCGTTTGTAGTAGTAGTAGCAGCAGTGCTGGTTATAATGCTGTGTCAATGGCGATAGTTGTTGTTGTTTACAAGGCGCAACGAAGCCTCCGTTTGTAGTAGTAGTAGCAGCAGTGCTGGCTATAATGCTGTGTTAATAGTGATAGTTGTTGTTGTTTATAAGGCGCGACGATGACTTCGTTGTAGTGGTAGTAGTATTGGTCACGACAGCCGTAGCGTTGTAGTGATGACGAGGCTGGTGGTCCTTCTCCTGTCTTTTCCTTGGCTTCGCTAAATATAGCAAGCAGGCGGACGTAGTTGTAGACAATGGTCAGTGATGAAGAAATTGCCCCCAGGTCGAGAAAACTGTGTTTCTTTTGAGTTGTTATTTTCGCTACGGTGTGTAAGGCATCTAAGCGTTCTGCCCGTAATTTCGTGGAGGTAACCATGATCATGTGCCTCGACTTTGATGCCATGGCAGCGATCGTAGAGTGAATCCCTATGTAGTCAATTTCTCCCCAAAGCGGTCAGGAATCATGAAACTTGAGTGGTGGTCGTCACGGTGACACGTGGCAGACAGTATGACGGCGTCCTCAAGTCAAAACGAGATCTAAATCATAACATCATAACATAATTAAATTTCGTAGTATGTTATCATTTTCTATCCTGAGTTTTTATAAATAGGATCTCCTGATCACCTAAGATGCAATGTAAAAAAGAAATTTAAAAGAAAAAAAAATTATGTCATTTTTTGACCGTATGTAAAACTAAAATATACATTCTTGGTTTTCTGGCCAGGATCCAAGCGTAGTATCTGTTCTATCTAAAGATGGTATAATGATATTGTGAGGTTTCCGTTTGCATCAGGCATCCATACAATGGAAATATGTCACAGACTCCTACAAGGATATTGGAGATAAGCTGTAATAACCAAATATATTCTGACACTACATTAACCAGATTACTTAGATAAATACTTTTACAGCTTTAACAAAACGGCTACAATTGTTAGAGAATGATCTGTAGTGGAATGGGGACAAAAATGGTTGGTCACGTTCAATGCCGCCAATACTAAACTAGTTTCATTCAATAATTACAAGAAACCCTCTCTACCACCTATAGCAATGGCCAACGACTTTTTATCTGAGAGTACATCTTTCAAACTCCTTGGCCTAACGTTCACACGAAACATGAATTGGAACAATTACATTGAAGGCATTGCCAGGGCCGCTGCAAGAAAGGTGGGCTCTTTCTACCATGCTAGACAACTACTAACACCCGAAAGTATCCTGTACCTCTATAAGGCCACCATTCGCCCATGTATGGAGTATTGCTGTCACATCTGGGTTGGTGCATCTGCTACTAGTCTCTCGCTCCTTGACAAGGTTCAAAAGAGAGTCGCAAACCTGATAGGCCCTGAACTGGCATCTAAGCTTCAGCCTCTGTTCCATTGATGAAATGTTGCATCCCTCTGTCTGTTCTACAAGTATTTTAGTGGTGAATGCTCTGACGAACTGCAATCACTTGTGCCCCCACGACATGAGCACCCTCGACAAACCCGACAGGCTGCTAAATCCCATCCCCACACTGTAGAGATCCCTAAATGTAAAAGATCTTTCTACTCCAATAGTTTCTTTCCCAGAACCGCTAGACTTTGGAATTCCATTCCAGGTCCCTGCTTCCCCAACAGTACTGACGTGCAGAAGTTCAAGTGTAACGTGAACTGACATCTTGCTGCCCAAATCCCTACATAGTACCCCAGTAGTTGTTGCCCATGATAGTAGCCCCCTACACCAAAGTGGTAATTTGCCTTGTTTGGGGTGAAAATGTAATAAAAAAAATAAAAAAAAGTATCAGCTGATTGGATTGCGTGTGAGTCACGTGATCAGGTTAGCTGAATTGTAGAGATTTGGTTTGGGCTTAGAAGGCGATGGACGGCTTCACAGACGTCTCCTCCCCTTCACTGGGGAGGGGGGACACTAACGTGTGTAGAAATGAGACCAAGAGAAACCACGCAAACCAGAGATTCACTTTCCATCCTTCTGCGAGACATCTGGAAAGTGAAACAAACTATAAAACTAATTCATCGTGTTGGAGTGAATGAATCTTCGTCCAAAACAGGTACCGGTCTCTCCTCCAAGACGGGATGAATTCAGATGGGCCAATATCTAATACGCAGAAGGTATGTAACACACACGCACACATCAATATATATGTTTTATATATATATATATATATATATATATATATATATATCATTTAATAGACTGGACTACTAGATGATCACACAACGTTAACTCTGACTAGACGATCACACACGATTCCATTTATAATACAACAACACAATAATATCGCAGGGTCTCCATTCATGCGGAACGCTCACAGAATGCCCAGCAGCAATATATTACATATAAAAGATGCCGCAGTGGAATTTCCACAGGTCCTGCTAGTTTCAAAGAATTATTTTTAGTGTTGTTTTCTCGACACAGGCTAAAAAAAAATAAAAATGCTGTCTTCCACAAGATGAAATATAGTTTGAATTATTTGTTTTAAAGTATAAAAAAAAAAAATAAAGATCTCCTGTAGCAGATGTCTCCCTGGTTTTTACTTTGTCTTTTTCACAGGTGCTGCAAAAGCTTCTATTTTCTATCAGTCCCAATAAAGCTGCAGTCTTGATAGCAAATCACAATGAAAGATACCTTGTGTAGTATGAGAACTTTCTTCTCTCCTGTTTCAGCTTCAAGACAATGGCATAAATTAACAGCAATTACAACAAAGTATACCTCTTAAATTTAACACAAATTTTATTTGTTCTTCGTTGCAAAGAAGGAAATGCATATTTTACCTCTGAGTAGAACTGGTAACTTCATGTTCGAAGATCGGATTAGAGCTGTTAACAACCTGGAAAGGTGATAGTCTTTTACCTTCATCAGGAACTTGATGCTGGTTCATCTGCCCTCGAAGATCGGAGATTAGAGTCGTTAAAAGGGGGTTGAAATGATACCTTCTGATGAAAGGATTCAATTTTCGTGTTGAGTCGATATTATAGAAGTTCATAATTAATGTTCCTCAGCTTCAAGACAGTGGCATAAATTAACAGCGATTACAACAAAGTATACCTCTTAAATTTGACACAAATTTTATTCGTTCTTCGTTGCAAAAAAGGAAATGCATATTTTGCCTCAGGTAACTTCATGTTCGAAGATCGGATTAATTACAATTAATTTGAAGCGGTTCGTATGATGCCTTCTGGTGATCGAGCCAATTCTTGACTAGCCCGACATCATAGAAGTTCATAAAGAATGTTCATTTGATGGAATTGTCATTAAAAACAGGTCAATAATTCTGATCTTAAAAAGTCTCTGGGAGATATATATGATAATAACTTATTAACTCATTTAGGTGTCAAAAATAAAGTCTCAAGGAGACAAAGGGTAGAGGCGTAAAATGTCTTATATTCAGAGAGTTGAGTTTCATATTTTTTCCATGGCTGTTGTAACTGGAACTAAAAAGAAAAGGCATTCAAAAACCCGTCAAGCTTGGTGGTTAAATTTGCGATCAATCTTATTGATCTGTAGCAGCTGACACAGGCAGAAGCTATTTCTCACATTCAGCCTGGGGCTTTCACCCCAGGTTAACGTCTGCTTCCCGGCAGGGTCAGGATCAAAGAGGTTTAATGGTTTCAGATTTCGCTCCAAAAATTTCTCCTCCAAAAAAGTTTTTGTGATTAAATAAACCGATGAAACTTTTTGCGTATGTGCTTTTTAGGGAGCAACCATTAAATTAAAACCTGTTTACACAGGGTCCACATTCCCCGTGAAGTACCTTTTTTTATTGTTGTTGTTGTTATAATAATAATTCTGATTTTGTTTATCAATGTCTCTCTGAAACGGGATGGAATTCATTTCCAGAGGATTTCCCTCAATCCTGGCTCCAAACCAGGAGCTTCAAAGATCAAGGGTTTTACTAAGGATGTTGGTGGTACCTACAATAGCAGAGGTCTGAAGGCCACCTAAAACATTGGGGATTTGTAGTTGTTTCAATTGTCCTTCCAGACGACTTGATACTATGCCTAGTGTACCAACTATGACTAGGATTATTTGTGTTTTAACCCCTACATACGCCTTATCTCCAAGGCCAATGGAGCATAATTGCTCCACTTCTCATTCTCCTTCTCTCTCACATTCCTGTCCCAGGGTACTGAAAAGTCTACAATCTGCCAGTTTTTTGAGACTTTGTCAATGATGACCAAATCCGGAGGATTATGTTCAATTGCTTGGTCATTATGACACTTTTGTCCCACCATACCTCTACCTTGCCATCCCCACTTGTTCTCACTTCATCAGGCACCTCCTCAAACTATTTTCCAGCACACTTCACCCCAACCTTCTTACACATCTCTCAATATATCCGGAGTCCCATGCGATTGTGTCTTTTGCAGTACTCTCTCTGGGCCAGTCCACTACACCCTGCTGCAAGGTGCGCAATTGACTGAGGTCTTACCACAAATCCGGCATTCTGCAGCAACTTCCTCTCCTAGAACCACTTTTTTGAACAATCGTGTTCCTAATGCCTGCTCTTGTGCTGCACAAACAAAAGCTTCAGTACTCTTAGGCAGATACCCAGCTCTAAGCCATTGCCATGATCTTTCATCAGCCACTTCTGCTATATCCTGGAAGAACCTTCCATGCATTTTCTTCCTAGCCAGTTCCTCTGCCCTTTCTCCATCCATATGTTTCACATAATCAGCCTTGGTTTCACATAACTCCACTTCATTGGCCATAACCTGAAGCATCCACTCCTTACTTCTAACCACATGCTCCTTCAACGACATCTCCTCGGTTCTAACACAATCTTTTATACTTTTCAATCCTCTCCCACCATCTTTCCTCTTTTGATACAGCCTTGCTACGTTAATTCGAATGTGAAATATAACAAACATTGCTAAAACTTTTCTTGTTTTGATATCCATGGCATGCAACTCCTTGTCAGACTATTCTAAAATTCCTGCACTGTATATCAAAACACTGACTGCCCATGCATTCACTGCTTTCATTAGGGTTCCTCCATACAGTGTCGACTTTGCAATTAGTTTCACTCTTCTAAGATACTCCTTCCTGACTTTCTCCTTCATTTCTCTGTTCATGATGCCTACACCCTCCAACACTCCCAAATACTTATACCCTGTATCTTCTATTTCTTTCATGATTTCTCCATTTGGCAGCACTATTCCATTTGAATGAACCTTTACTCCTCTTTTCATCACCAGCATCACGCATTTACTAATCCCAAACTCCATCCCAATGTTTTCTGAGTATGTCCCCACAAGTTCTACCAGTCTCTCCATTTCCTTTTCAATTCTACCGAATATTTTCAAATCATCCATAAACAGTAGATGGTTGAGACGTCTGTCACCAAATCCAAAGTTGCCCGAGTTTTTCTTTCTTCAAGAGGATGTTCAGTGGCATCATTATCATTACAAAAAGAAGTGGAGATAACGAATCTCCTTGGAATATTCAATGTTTAATGCCAACCTTCCCCATCACCTCTCTGTTTGCTGTCAGTACCGTTTTCCATTGAGCCATACTTGTTTCCAAAAGCCCTACCACACTCTCAGCAACCTTCATCATCAATAATGTTTCACATATCCATGAATGAGGAACCATGTCATAAACCTTTCTGTAATAGATCCATGCTACACTCAGATTCCTCTTCTTCTTCTTTGCATCCTGCATTAATGCTTTATCAATCAGTAGTTGCTCCTTGGTACCTCTCGAGCCTTTTCAACACCCTTTCTATTCGTCAGGGAAAGCACCATTACTCTCAAGATGTTCATAAATTTTTTCTGCAAAGATTCCAGTTCACAGTTTCCACATTAGTGGTAGACATGTAATTGGTCTATAATTATTGGCATCTGTTCCCTTTGCAGGATCTTTCCTAATCAGTGTTGTTCTTCCCTTAGCAAGCCAATCAGGGACATCTCCTGACTCTACGACCCTTTGCAGGGCAGCAGCTATAAGTGGATTTTTCTCTTTTTCATCTGTAATAAGCCAAGACGATTCACAATCACATATGACGCTGCATACAGAAGCCTGTTAAGTTCCGTAATCGATATGTTCTTTCTTATGATGTTGTGAATTATGCCTTGAATTATTTTTACCTCGTTTTTCACCTTCCGCCTATCACTACTCTTCATACTTGGAATCTCTATGATCTCGTCTCTAAGAAGAACCTCTCTTAACTTATGAAGTACTTCTTTTTCTACAGAAGTCAAAGTTCGAACTTCATCACCACTTCTCCATACATCTGCTTCTTTCACTGGTTACATTGTCTCAGAGTCAATGATCTCATCTGCCTTAAATCCTTCAAACTCTTTCTCATTACTTCCCCTAACCATAGGATTTCATTCCTCCCCAGTTGTCCGCCTCCCATCATAGTTTACATTTCCCTTCTGCACTTTCACTCTCTCAGTTCTTTCATCAGAGCTAGTTTCATCAATTTTACTTTCGTTATTCATTTCATTCCTAACCATTCATTCAATTTCTTCTCTTGCAATCACTGAAAGTAGGTTGTGATTTTTAATTTGTTTTAACTGGGATACCAAACTCGCAACACTTCTAGCTCCTCCGCCTCTCAATTCCCACCTTTCCTTCATTTTTTGGATATATCAAACAGATTTGGTGCTTCCACTTCTTACAAAGCATTCCCACAGTACTCTTCTTTCCTCATCCGTCCATGGTTTTTCGACATTTCCTGTTCCAACTCCCTTCGTGTCTTGGGACCCTCTCTGGCCATTCTCACTCCCCCTATATCCAGCCACATCCTCAGAATTTCGAACAGTTGTATGATGACGACAAGACCCACCTTGTTGACCAGTGGGACATCTACTGGACGTGAGACCATAGCAAGATGTTCCAGCCTCATTCACGTCGTTATTTTCAATATTTTGATTTGACATTCTCCCGTAAATGGGGTTAGTGAATTTTAGGTTGCACCATCACCAATAGTTTTATCGAGACATCATCACTAGGAGGGTTACCCACCAAGGTTAAAGATACCCTCCCGAACTTTCTCCACCACCACCACCACCACTATTACCATTAGCACCACCAACAACAATAGAAATAAAATCTACAATGGTAACACTAATATCAGTAGTAATAATAATAACAGTTACAATAACAGTTACAATAATAATAAAAACATACCACCACTACTACCATCACCACCACCACTACTACTACCACCACTACAACTACTACTACTAATAATAATAATAATAACAACAACAATAGTAATAACCAATAAAGGATTGGAATTTTTTTTCCTTCTTCCTTTTTCTTTCTTTCTTATAATAATAATAATAATAATAATAATGGTGCTTGTGCAGTGTACACACCATGCTATATTTTAGATAGGATTTTCAAGTTAAATTTTATGGTATCTTTTTTTTTCATAAAATTGTTAGGTGAAAGTGCAGAAGAGTTAGAAAGCCCCGCCCCCTATTAAGAATGGCTTTCTAAATAACGTTATTATTTCAGCACGGTAAGTACACAGCACAAATACCAAACAATATTTATTTATAAGATAAACACAAGAAAATTTGTTAACCAAAATTTAATGTACTTTATTTTTAGTTCATATCAAAACTTTAATTAAAACTGATTAGTTAATTAATTTTTTAGATGAATTTGTGTTCATATGTTTCAGAAGAGAATAGAGAATTTCCTATTTAATTTCCCATTTCAGTCATGTAAATTATTTACAGTTGAAATGTTATAAAACAAACAAACAAAAACGTTTAAGTTTTAAATATATTTCAAAGAAATAAATTACACCCGGTGCTAAAATATTGAATTCATCGATGGTTGTAGTTAAAAAAAAAAAAAAAAAAACTGTCGTGAAAAATGGTTCTAACCTTAAAATATTTGGAAATACTCAATGAAAAGCTTTATTTATTATTAAAAGAACGGACTTAAAAATATTCTCATATAAAAATTTTTTGTGTTGCAGTTTTAAAAAATAAATATAATGAAATATTTGACTTCCTTCAATAGATATAAAAACTAAAAAACAATCCACTTACTGTTATATTTTGTTAGTTTAAAATTATCCCAATGTGCAATTATTATAATTGAAATTATATAATTATCCAAATGAAGAATTGTTTTTTCTCTTTAGGAGAATAAAAAACATGCACAATCTAAGGCAACAAAAAATATTTTTTATGACCACATGATTGAACACCGGAAACTTTCTTTACCTACATGTTGATCTGGTAATGATGTCACGATGTCATGTTCACTGGCCTACTCTCTCGGTAGCCGTGATAAAAGACACTGCATCCGAAATCCAAACCAGTTGAGTCAGAGTTCCGTTCTTTTCTTCATAATAGAATGCAGTGTTCGGCATTCCAGAGATATGACAGTTTTCGGCAATACACTATGTCATGTTAGAAATCTCTTACTTAAATCTTCGGTCAATGACCAAATCTTTTTGCTCCCAAAATTTTATTATTGTATAAAAATTCTGGCGCTTCTACACTATCAGAACGAAATTTTGTAGTCGATAAATGGAGTTTTCAGATAAAAAAAACAATGGTTTGTACTGATTTTTTTTTCAATTCTAATAAATTACAATGTTAGCTTCCAAATTATGCAGTCGAAATTACCTGAATATTACTGAATTATTAAAAATAACAACTTTAATCGTGTTAGCAGGTGAAAAATTTTGGCCATCTTGTTTAAATCGAAACGGAAAATTACCTCCCTTTTGAACTCTGCTGTCTTACGATCGTTTTCATCGAATTCTATTTTTCATTTTCTTTAATAAATAATTTGGCACTTCTGCATGACAGTGACATATTAGCAAAAGAGACGAGTTATCGATCCCTGTTCTTCGAAAGAGAACTGTCGCCTAGCGGCCATTATGTGAACCTCAAATATAAACAAGTGTTTACGATAACGCTAGAATATATAATATAATAAATAATTAACGCAAAAATCTATAATAAAAAATAAATAACACAAAAAATATGAAAATTGAAACATTTATTGAATAAAAAAAGTGGGTTTGTATTACTGTACACATAGATTCGAAAAAGTTGTCAAAAAAACAAATATATAACAAATAAATGTTATCAAAGGCAAGCAGTTACTCTTCACTTTACCTAGATAGCTTTTTTGTGGTTTAACTTATTTTTTAAAAAAAAATTTAATTAAAAATAAATGTGGTGTAAAACCTGTCAAGTTAGAATGAAAAACACAATAGTGGTGAAAGTCGAGCCATATTCAAGTTCCGATAATCGCTCAAAAATCGAAAATTCAACAAATTACTGCTAAAACATATTTGGGTTTGTATTACTGTACACATAGATTCGAAAAAGTTGTCAAAAAACAAATATATAACAAATAAATGTTATCAAAGGCAAGATAAGTTACTTTTCTACCAAACTGGATATATTTTTTGTGTTTTTATTCAATTTAACATGTTTATTCAGCTCGAAAAACATACAGTGTTTACCGATGTATTCGAAAATTCAAGATGGCGTCTCACACCCTCTTTAACACCGTAAGTTTGGGAAAAGGTGTTATAAATAAAAAACTATACAAAATCCTATTAAAACCCCGCCGAATATATGTCAACCTATGTCACGGTAACATATATTGAGCGAGTTTTTAACAGTATTTTATCCGTTTTTTTTATTTATAACACCTTTTCCCAAACTTACCGTGTTAAAGAGAGAATCAGACGCCATCTTGAATGTTCCAATACATCGGTAAACACTGTATGGTTTTCGAGCTGAATAAACATGTTACATTGAATAAAAACACAAAAAATATATCCAGTTTGGTAGAAAATTAACTTATCTTGCCTTTGATAACATTTATTTGTTATATATTTGTTTTTGACAACTTTTTCGAATCTATGTGTACAGTAATACAAACCCAAAAAAATGTATCAAAATATAATTTTAATTTATTAATATAATTTCTTTTCAATGGGTGATTTAATGTATCGAAATATAATTTTTGCTTGTCAATGTAAGAAAATAGAATTTTAAAAATATGAAACGTTTAGAGGTTTAAGAATAATTTTTCTTTTTAAAGAAAGATTTTCTTTTTTACAGTATTTTATCCGGTTTTTTATTTATAACACCTTTTCCCAAACTTACCGTGTTAAAGAGAGAATCAGACGCCATCTTGAATGTTCCAATACATCGGTAAACACTGTATGGTTTTCGAGCTGAATAAACATGTTACATTGAATAAAAACACGAAAAATATATCCAGTTTGGTAGAAAAGTAACTTATCTTTCCTTTGGTAACATTTATTTGTTATATATTTGTTTTTTGACAACTTTTTCTTTTTTACAGTAAGATTGTAAAAACATATATGTAAATTTAAAACATGATACATTTGTAAAAGTTTCAGAATAATTTTTTTTTTTTTGCTTTTTCTTTTACACAAAGATATTTTGATTTTTTCACAGTAAGATTGTATAAACATATTATCAAAATATAATTTTTGTTTATCAATGTAGCAAAATAGAATTTTAAAAACATGAAAGAGTTATAGAGGTTTAGTAATAATATTTATTTTTTGTACAGAAAGATTGTATAAAAATGTAGCAAAATATAATTTTAGTTTGCACAAACTTTTAGAAAAAGAAGAGTTATCGACCCCTGTTCTTTGGCTGACAAGAGACATCTGTCGGCGGTTTTTGAAACTAAAATACACACGTTTGCCTCATGTCACTGACATGTAGACGTGCCAATAATTTTCTATCTTGTCGATTTTCGTAATTTTTGGATATAATCATCTTAAAAATACGAGGAATACATAGATACCATTGTTTTCATGTGAAATTCAGTTTTACAATTTCCCAAATTTCGTTCTAATAGCGTAAGCACCAAAATTCTTATATTTGTAAATATGTGCACATATTGGTTGGTGGTCGTGCTATACATTTTTTAAATTTATTTTTTAAAAATTATTTTATCTATTATTTTCATTCGCATTTAAAAAAAAAAAAAGATTAAAATGGAAAGAAATTTAAATTTCCATTCCATTTTTAAAACAACCTCAAAACACCGCGCTTTCGACAAGTTTTACAAAAAATAAATAAATAAAAGTGCAACCAATTTAAAATCGTGCAATCAGTTTAAATTTCAACCACGTGATAGATTATATAATGGTGTGATCTCTTTTAATGTCCCCTGTAATAGGTGTATCAGAAGCCGCCATTAAAAATGCTGCATATGAACTTGAATAATTCAACTTATCTTTTGAAGCTTATAACTACTTGAAAAATGTAATTCAAACACTATTTTTTTTTCAATTAAAGGAGCAAAGACCAATTAAAAAAAAATAACATGTTTAATAGCAACTTATGCAATATTTGTTTTGTTTTTTTAATCGGTTTTCTTTAAAAAATATTTAAAGAAAATCAACGAAATTTTACTTACTTCGATTATAAAAATATATATAAATTAAAAAAATCACTTACCAATAAAAAAAATACTATTTAATGTGTACTTCTATTGTTCATTGTTAAGAATTTATCCATATTTATACTTATATTCCATGTCCTTTTTAAATAAAATACTTTTTAAGCAAAGATTAAAAAAAAAAAAAAAAAAAAAAACGCGAACTCAGATTTTTTTACTGTTCAAATAAAGGGAGAAAAATCTACATCTTACGGTGGCTTATAAATGCCATAATTAATATCTCTTTTTATTGCGTGCTGTTAACCAAAATTAGTATTTTGGGCCTCTGTAGGTGAAAAAGGGCACGCATTCACTTATAAGTTTTTGCTGTTAAACAAAAAACCAAGTCAACCGATTTTTTGTAATTCTCTTAATGAAATATACGAGTTTTTGATTATTATATCTTATTTCTACTTTATCGAGTGAATTAAAAAAAAAATATCTAAAAAAAAAGAAAACATTGAATGAAATAGAAAAAGTTTTCGTCAGCGTCTGGTATTTACTTGATAATATA
>NC_136526.1:11662308-11689808 GCF_053919585.1 Euprymna scolopes
ATTTGTAACAAAGTTTGGTGACAGATTGATATTTTAAACATGTCGTTTTAAGAAAAAACAATATTACATACTTAATTATCATGCTGAAAATAGTAATATATCCAAAAATTACGAAAAATCATCGCGTAGAAAGTTGTTCATAGTAAAAAGTAACTTTTATGGAAAATTGGGTAAAATCGCATTTTTCTTAGACGTTGTAAAGTAGACGGTAGTAGGTTATGCACAGGGAATATTACTCTGAAATAAATATTTTAGATTACTTGTATCATGGCTGCAATATTTGTTGTCTGTAACGATAGATTTTCTTCTTTTTTTTTTACTAAAAAGACAATAGCAGTTATTCTACTTGATGAATTTTCGTAATTTTTGGATATATTACTATTTTCGACATGACAGTTAAGTACGTAATGTTTTTGTTTAAAAAAATTAAAATATTTAAAAAAATCGATTTATCGACTATATCTTAACAAGCGTCTAAAGTTTTATAACATTTAATTAAACAAAAACAATAAAATGGAATGATATTGTAATTGTTTTAAAAACATTCCTGTAATAATAAAAAATGATTTTTTTTTCAACTACTTTAGTAAAATAGAGTTACCTCCCTTAAGAACAATGACTTGTTATTACTAATGGCATAATAACGATGTGCGATGCATGCACTGCACACTGTTTTTTTATGGCCCTGAATTTGGTTTTTGTCTACTAATCTTTTGTGCCAGTTTCCTAAGTAGAGGTGATAACCCCTGACGTAAAGGTTGAACTTATTGTTCGGGGGGGGGGGGAATTATTTTTTATTATAAAATTAATATAAAAAAACTGTTTTTATAGAATAACTCCCAGGACCCAAACGTACTCCTGGTACTCGGACTTAAGGTTAGCAAAAATAAATAAATAAAAATAAATAAATGTAGTAGTAATCGTTAGTAGTGTAAATTTGATTTCATAAGGGAAACGGCTCATCAAGAACTTGTTTACGTTGGACTTGAAGATGACCATATCATAATCAGCTGAAAAGCATGAAAAAAGAAAGAGAGTTCCACACTCGTGCAGTTTCAAGAAAAAAGCTTTGTTCATGGAATCTACATTTAGGTTTAAGCACAGATAAAGAGTGTGGGAAATTATTGATAGTGGTTACAGATAGACGAGTGTTTCTCGTGAAGGTTGTGCAAGGGGGGGGATCATACATTGGAGTTCAGACGAGCACTTGCCATGAAAATAACGATAAAGCAGAGACATGCTCGCAACGTCTCTTCTGTGAGAAAGAGGTTGCAGGGAAGAGAAAAGGGCACCCCCTACTAGGCTACTGCAGTTTAATGGGCTGGTAAACAGCAAAACAAAATAAAATAAATACAATAAGCAAAAGTTCAGCTTGAATTCGTCACTGTCAACTTTCTCTCATCTTCCAGCACGTGTTCTTCCCACCACCTCTGCCAACAGGCATTTTATTAGAAAACTGACCCCCATTCCATTTGCATACGTGTGCAGTGGAAGATGAGATCTTGTGAGATTCCACGAGACTACACCTTATAAATCCATGGCTGCCATCTTTACTTTCTCTTTCTTTCAGATCCCATCCGAAGGTAAATTGTATAGCCGCATAATACACACACACGCTTTCTTCTTTGATTATTACATTCAACTCTACAGCTACGAAGTAGGATTACACGATCATAATACAATAGGAGTACACACTCATTATAGAGTAGAACTACACGTTCATTATACAGTAGCACTACATGAGTATTATACAGTAGGACTACACAGTCGTTATACAGTATTAATACACAGTCATTATAAAGTAGAACTACTCGGTCATTATACAGTAGGACTACATGTTCATTTTACAGAAGGAATACACGATCATAATACATTAGCACTACACGATCGTTATATGGTAGGACTACACCGTCATTATACAATAGAACTACATGGTCATTATACAGTAGGACTACATGATCATTATAAAGTAGGACTACACAGTCATTATACACTAGAACTACATGGTCATTATACAATAGAACTACATGATCATTATAAAGTAGGGCTACACGGTTATTATAGAGTAGGACTACACCATTATACAGTAAGACCACACGGTATGTATACAGTAGGACTACAGGGCTATTATACAATAGAACTACACAGTCATTATACAGTAGAAGTCAAGGCAGGATAAGTTCTACAGTATCTTTTGTTTATCAAATTGTTAGGTGAAAGTACAGAATAGTCACAAAACACCTTCCCTTCCCCATGTTAAGAATGGGTTTCTAAATAATAACGTTATTATTTCAGCTCGGTACCTTCTCTGCATAAGTACTAAATTTAAATTTGAATCAATGTCTCGCTGCGGGACTGTATAATTTATTATCAGGCAAAAGTGTATTATAATTTTTTACGTTTGGTAACAGTTATTTGTTAAACATTAAAAAAATTGTTCTTGTTTTTTTTTTTTTTTACCTCCCCCTTTTTTTTCTTGTTAACTATAATGCACCATTGCTGAGGATCAGTGTAGTTTTGGCTATGGCTCACCTGCAGTTGTATATGAAGGTCTCTTTTGGCAACTTGTGCATTATGGCTATTTTGACAAGATTTTTGTTTTCATTTGTTAAGAACTTTTGGAACAAGGGGAGACAAATCAAGAAGAATTGAATTAAAATAAAATTAAGAAAATAGCAGAACTGTGGAAATTCCAAAAGTTAATTTCCTCCGTTTTAATGTTTTCCGATCTAGAGTGTCCGTCGCCCTTCCCCCCACGTTAAAATCCGATCTTGTGCCTTATTTTTAGCCTCATGAAGAGACAAGTAAATAGACGAAACTATTTGGACATTAATGTGTAACAGGCTTTGTTTTGACGTTTCTGAATTTTTAAGATGAGGATTGGTTATTCGTATTATTTGGATTCATTGGACTACTGTTCTCATCTTGAGTTTGATTTTTACAATGTTTCGATTGATGTAACCTCCGACCTTCTTTAGGTGTATCTTGTTGAACTCAGGAATTTGGATGGAATTTCAAACGGAACCCTTTATTTACTTCATGGGGAGGCATGCTTTCATTCCATCAGCCATGAGTCTTAAGTAATTCGCAATTGTATTTTTCGGTCGCCCACGCTGAGGATTGAACCTTCAACCTTCAGGAGAATATCACTTTTACAATTGATTTTTTCAAGTACTCTAACAACTGCACTATGGGTTATTGTAGAAATTTTGTCCAAATTCCCGAGTTTGGTAGAACCATTCCCGAGTTTGACAAGATACACCTGAGGAAGGTCGGAGGTTACATCGACCGAAACGAAATGTGAAAATGACACAATGACACTCAAAATGAGAACAGTAGTCCGAAGAATCCAAATAATATGTATTTGGACACCGAACTAAATGTCAACGCTCTTGTATAGCAAGTCACCCATGCAAGGGAAATAACTGGTTGTCTAAAAGATTCAGCTTTCTTTTTCTTCAGAGGAGGATTTGGGACGCTAAAGCTAAAGAAATTAATAAAAAATATTTTGAAATTTGATAGTTTCAGAGAAATTGGAATTTCACTTGATTCGGTGACATGAAGTTATACACGGGGTGTCCAAAAAGTTACTGGCAGACCTCGAAACGTCAAATCCCAAACCTTGCAAGAATCGATGGAAAACATCAGGAACGAAATAAGGGAGTTAAATCGCAATCCAGAGATTCTGCAATCTGTCATGAATAATGTTTTGGTAAGAACACAAATATGTGAAGCTGAAAATGGGCAACATTTAAAAAACATTATTTTTCATGAATAAAGATTGTTTGAATTTTTGCATTTTTTTTTTTTTTTTTTAATTTCCCAATGTTTTAGTCAGATTGTATTAAAACTACAGAAAGATATCAAAAATAAAGAATCTATTTAAGTTGAAAACTCTTCAGTGACTTTTTGGACACACATTAGCACCTGCCAGGTGTCTATCTGTGGCTTAAATAGAATTTGTCTTAGGATGATAATAAAAAATAAAACAAGCAGCATTAAAAGACATTATTTTTCATAAATAAAGAGTGTTTGAATTTTGCATTTTTTTTTTTTTAATTTCCCAATGTTTTAGTCAGATTGTATTAAAACTACAGAAAGATATCAAAAATAAAGAATCTATTTAAGTTGAAAACTCTTCAGTGACTTTTTGGACACACATTAGCACCTGCCAGGTGTCTATCTGTGGCTTTAATAGAATTTGTCTTAGGATGATAATAAAAAATAAAACAAGCAGCATTTAAAAGACATTATTTTTCATAAATAAAGAGTGTTTAAATTTTGCATTTTTTTTTTTTTAATTTCCCAATGTTTTAGTCAGATTGTATTAAAACTACAGAAAGATATCAAAAATAAAGAATCTATTTAAGTTGAAAACTCTTCAGTGACGTTTTGGACACACATTAGCACCTGCCAGGTGTCTATCTGTGGCTTAAATAGAATTTGTCTTTGGATGATAATAAAAAATAAAACAAGCAGCATTAAAAGACATTATTTTTATAAATAAAGAGTGTTTGAATTTTGCATTTTTTTAAAAAAAATAATTTTCCAATATCTTAGTCCGATTGTATTAAAACTACAGAAAGATGTCATCAAAAAAAAAGAATCTATTTAAGTTCAAAACCTTTCAGTGACTTTTTGTATAAGAACATCAATCCAGAGTGGATTGTGTATGGTTTCAGTGGCGCAAATTCTCTTAAAAACTTATTATTCATTTTGTGATTTTTAAATTACATTGTGATTTAAGATGTTCCTACAACGTAAGAAAAAAACTTGACAAAAAATTAGCATCAACTTTTTTTTTTATTGTAGAACTTATACATTATAATTGTCGTTCTAGAAAAGATAACCTGATTCCATTTCCATTTGATGAAAACCGTTTTTTCTTTTTTTTTTTTTTGTAGTAAACCATCTACTATTTGGCCAGTTGTGTACAAATCCCAAGAGCGATAGGAGCCTTCTATCATGTTTGAAAGTGACACAATGTTCGACGAGCCAGATCGGAGATGCGTCGCTGCACAACTCATGCTCTCTACCGATCCAAGTTATGACAACAGGATCATTGCCAGCACCCTCAAAATGCATTACTAGATTACCATGAATAACAATATGTGTGTGTTTGTATGTCCGGCAAAGGCTTGGGGAGGTGCTCAGGGATGGTTACTACGCCTTACAACTTTTTATATACTCCCTAGATTATAATATCTCCGATCTATGAAAGGAGGTCATCTCTATCTTTTATTTGAGTGACTTTTACATGCTATTTTCGCGCTATTTCTTACTCTCACCTGTTTTTTCCGTATAAGAAAGCAAAACTGAATCCGAAGCAAATGCGTCTACCTAATTGCTATTCGTTTGGACACTCCCCTTTTTAATGGGAAGCTGGTTTTCTCCAACATCTTGGAGGAAACAAACAAATATGCAGAAACTGGCTTGCAGCCAAAGTTAAATGCGGGATTTCATTCCCCCTACGGCATGATGCTTGACCTCGTTAAATTTACGCACCTGTGTGAACTCATTCACTTAACTCTTTAATCGTTTAATTTCAACTATTCTCACTTCCTCAGCCTTCTTAGCATCGCGGTAAGTTATCAAGTTATCAAGTATCACTTTCTTTTCCGCCTTTGCCTCAACACTTCGAGTTCAAGTCTACCTGCCTACTATCATTTTTATTTTTTTTTTCACATTCTTTTCTTCCTAGGCTGTTTGAGTTCGAGCCTGCCACATTGTTTTTCCTTCACACACACCGATAAACATCTGGGCAATGCCCCCCCCCCTAGTATCTATATATATAAAAGCGAAAATGTGTGTTTGTGTGTGTGTGTGTGGGTGACTTTTTGTGTATGTCCGCAAAAGGCTTTTTTCGTCGGCCTTCTCGGTCAGTTCACTCCTTCTTAAAACTTTTTATATCACATCTAAATCATAATATCTAATAATATCTATGACATAAGAACGGGAGTTGCAGCTATCTTTAATTTGCCTGATTTTTACCAGCTATTTTTGAGATATTTTTCGATCGCCGCGTCTTTGAAAAGCGAATGATGGGGCGGGGGAAAACAGAAACTGGCTTGCAGTTCAAAACTAGGTCAAACATCACGCGACTTAACTTCCTCGCGGCCCTGTCGGTGGGGCAGTAGAATACACCAACTGCCCCCTGCAGAGGGTAAAAGTTCCTCAATGGGGGTCCTGGATATGACCTTAAACTATATCCAGTGGCGATGCCCCAGCTTATGGGCTTTGGGGAGTGTGGAACCACCCTTTAATTACCATTGCTTCCAGGTCCACTCTGATCCGGAGTGGTAGTACCTGTTAGGGTCCCAACTATGGGTTAAATAGAAACTGACGTGAAAACAACAAATATATTCTATTAAAAATATTTTTCTTTAAAATCTTTGGATTCGGCATTAAATAACCCGAAAAGGGTTGATATGCCGTAAAACAAAAACAACCAACCAACCAAACATTAACTTCCTCGCACCTGTCAATTTCACTTTATAAACATTAATTTAACACGTTTATCAATTCCTCTTCCCTCGTGGCCGAGATGATTAGGTGTCTTTTTTTTCCCTTTTGTTTCCACCTTTGCGTCAAGGCTTTGGGGTTCAAACCTACCTTCCTACCAAGAATTTTTTTTTTTACATCTCCAAACACACGGCCATGTTTTGATCTAAACCCCCCTCCCAACACATACGCCTCCAAACACCCGGACAATGGCAGGTACCCCTCCCCCACTAGTCTATTATATAAAAGCGACAAGTGTGTGTTTGTGTGCACACGTTTTTTTTTGTATGTTCGGCAGAGGCTTTTGGGCGAGGGGGGCTCAGGGAGGGGTTTACTATTTCTTAGAACTGTTTATATACCCCCTAGATTATAATATCTACGATTTGCAAAGGGACATCGTGTCTATCTTTTATTTGAGCGACTTTTACAAAATTTGTGCTATTTCTTCCTCTTGTTTGTCTTTTTCGTATAAAAAGCGAAACTTAATCGAAGAATTTTTTTTTTCTTTTACATCTCCACACACCCGGCCATGTTTTGATCTACCCCCCCCCCCTCCCAATGCACATGCCTCCAAACATCCGGGCAACGCCGGGTACCCCCCGCTAGTCTATAAATATAAAAGCGAAAATGTGTGTGTGTGTGTCTCTGTGTGCGTTTTCGTGTATGTCCAAGAAAGGCTTCTTTCCGAGAACCGATCGGTCGCCTCACAACTTCTTAAAACTTTTTATATCGCGCCTAAATGATAATATCTATGAATTAACAACCGGGGTCGACTGTCTATTTAATTTGCTCGACTTTGAAAAGATAAATATTCAACATTTTTCACCGCATTTGCATAATAATAAAAGCGAAACGGAGCTTAAGACATCGTTCCCACACACCAGGAATGACCAAAAGCAATCAGCTTTGATCAATGTGGAGTTTCTCCTTATATCAGACAATTGCTATTCAATTTGGACAATCCCCTTGCTGTGAGGAGCTGGTTTCGTTCCCAACATCTTGGGGAAACAATAAGAAATAAAAAAAAGCGTTTCCGCAGTAAATAAAATACTACCCCGCAGTCAAAGTTGATCTCATTGAGTCATTAAAACGGGCACCTGCCAATTCTAAATACTTCAATGAATTCAAACGTGGTGGCCCAATGGTTAACGTCGCACGTTTTCTTTTCACACTTTAATTTCCAACTTTGCCTCAAGGATTCGGGTTCGATCCTTCATACTTACCTACCAAAACTTTTTTTTTATTTTATCCCCCCCCCGACACAAACACTCGGGTGACCACACACACCTTCAAACACCCGGGCAACGCCAGGTACCCCCTGCTAGTCTATATATATAAAAGCGAAAATGTGTGTATGTATGTTCGCTTTTTGTGTATATCCAAGAAAGGCTTTTTTCAGAGAAGTGGTTGGTCGGCTCACAACATCTTAAAACTTTTTATATCACATATAAATCATAATATCTCCGAGTTAACAACGGAGCTCGCCTGTCTATTTAATTTGCTTGACTTCGGGAAGATGAATATTCAACAGTTTTCGCTCACCGCATGTGGATTAGGCCTTTTCCTATAATAAGCGACACTAATTCAGAAATGTCCGAAAGCAATCAGCTTTGATCAATGCGGAAATATTTTCCTTATATCAGACAATTGCTATTCAATTTGGACAAGGGGAGCTGCCCCCCGCCCCCAACATCTTGGGAAAATAAAAATGTGTTCCTGCAGTAAATGAAATACTATCCCGCAGTCAAAGTTGACCTCATTAAGTCATTAAAACGTGCACCTGCCAAATCTAAGTACTTAAATAAATTCAAACGTGTTTCCGTTAGTATGTCGTGGTGGCCCAATGGTTAACGTCGCATGTTTTTTTTTCACACTTTAATTTACAACTTTGCCTCAAGGGTTCTGGTTCGATCCTCATACTCACTTACCAAAACGTTTTTTTTATTTTATCCCCCCACCCCCGGAGTTTTGATTTACCTCCAAACACCCGGGCAACGCCGGGTACCCCCCGCTAGTCTTCTATATATATATATATAAAAGTGAAAATGTGTGTATGTATGTATGTTTGTATGTGTGCTTGTATGTCTCGCAAAAACTTTCGACACGGGTCACGGATTTTCACGAGATTGGTATCATTTTAAAGCTCGATCCTTCAAATATCGAAAAATTGGCCAAAAACATTAATCCCTTCACCCTAAAATCATCAGTTTTCTACAGGGAGGAGTCAGCAAAAACCATCCTCTCATGACAAGTTCGCTTCTATGCAACGGCAAATGACGTCGAAACATGATTTAGTTTAAATATTAAAAAAAAAACAACCTAATTTTGTCAACGTCGTCTTAGCTTAGTTGCTTAGAGGGCGGCCTCATTATCTAAAGATTTTGGGTTCGAATCATGGTGTGATATATCTTTTTTTTTTTTTCCGATTTTTTAAATTTTAATATTGAAATAGGGTTATTTAAGCTAGTGTTTTTTTTTTGTTTTTATTATTCAGATTTTTTAAAGAAATTTTAACGTTCGTTTTTCTGTTTTATTTTTCCATCACATTCGCATTTTCTGTTTTTGTTTTTCCGATTTTTACATTTAACATCGTTTGTTTGCCTTGCGTTAGTTTTTTTGGGTGTTTTTTTCGATTTTTTTAAGTTTTAATAGTTTATTATTTAAAAATATTTACTTTGCTTATTCTGCCCAAGCACACACACCTCTAAACACCCGGGTAACGCCGGGTACCCCCCCCCCGCTAGTCTGTATAAATATAAAAGGCAAAATGTGTGTGATCATTTTATGTATGCCTCGAAAAGGCTTTTTTCGCCGATGCTCCCAGGGGGAGGGGGGTTACTATCGCTTAGAACTGTTTATATACCTCCTAGATAATAATATCTATGATTTGGGAATGCAGGTCGCCTCTAGATTGCTATTCCAGCCCGTCTTGTGTTTGTTCAGCTTTTTTGTATAATACCGAACCTAATTCAGAGCTAATGCGTGTTCTCGGCAATCGCACCGGGAAACGTCCAGAGGAAATCAGCTTTGATCAATGTTGGGCCAAACTCCTTATATCAGACAATTGCTATTCAATCTGGACAATGGGGAGCTGGTTCCCCCCCACCAACATCTTGGGGAAAAAACCTGTCAAAGTTGGGTAAACAAACCCAAAAGCTGCCCGGCAGCAAAAGTTCGCTCCTGCTATTTGACCTCATTAATGAAGCAACAGAGTTAACTTTTATTGTGGCCACATGTCAATTCTGTTTTTAATACTTAAATAAATAAATAAATAAATTCAACTGTGTTTCCGTTGTATGTCGCGGTGTCCCAGTGGTTAACATCACACGTTTTTTTTCACACTTTAATTTCCAACTTTGCCCCAAGGGTTCGGGTTCGATCCTCATACTCACCTACCAAAACTTTTTTTTTATTATTTAACCCCCCCCCCTGGAGTTTTGATTTATTCAAAACCACACACACCTCCAAACACCCGGGCAACGCCGGGTACCCCCCGCTAGTATATATATAAAGGGCAAAATGGGTGCGTGTGTTTGTGTATGTCCACAAAAGGCTTTTTGTCAGGGTTCTCGCGTCGGTTAGATTCTTGGAGTTTTTGCATACTTCCTAGATCATAATATCTCAGATTCGCAAACAGACATCGTCTGTATCTTTTGTTTTATCGAGTTTTAAAAAATTCCCTCCGTGCGGTTGTCTCTGCTGTTTGTTTGTCTAATCGAAACTAATCGAGTGCTGGCGCCAATTCCCGGCCTTTACCCGGTTAGCATCTTTTCTTTAATTGGTCCTATTAATTAATTGGTACTATTTATTTGAATATTGCCAGAGTGCCCCCTTTTTGGGAAGAGCTGGTCCCTCCCCACTCCCATTAGAAACGACCTTGTGTCTAATTTGTTTTTGTGGAGAAGCAAATAAATAAAGTGAAACTAATTGAACACAAACGCCAACTCCCGGCCTTCGCCTGGGTAGCACCTTTTCTGTAATTCATCCTTGGTCAATGGTAGGGGAAACTCTTCATACTGAAACAATTACTGTTTATTTAGATACTGCCAGATTGCCCCCTTTTTGGGGAGAGCTGGTTTTCCCCAACATTAAAAACGAATTTGCTTTCGTGGGGAAACAAATAAATAAAATGGCAGAAAGCAGGAAGCTTAACTGGCCTTTGGCCAGATTTAAAAGCAGCATTCATTTCTGTGCATGCGTGACGACTCCTATGATTTTTAACTAAATTATCAACTCATTGAATTCACTATTTTCTTTGGCCTAATGGTTAGCAAGGAAAGCTAATTTCCCTACATTTTCGAGTTCGACCCAACCTCTCTCTCTTTTTTTAAAAATGTTTTTTATTTTGTCTTAGTGCCAATATCCGCCACACAGGCAAAAGTTAATTACCAACTCATCTTTTTTTCACGTTCATTTCCTCCTTTTTTTTTCACGTTCATTTCCTCGGGATTGCGCCTGTCTACCTACTACCACACCTCCAAACACCCGGGCAACGCCGGGCACCCACGCTAGTCTTACATATGTACTAGTGGGAAACAGAAAATACGTTTAAATATGATATTTTAATTTGTCCAGATTTTGTATATATTATTATAGAGTTGAGATTTCAAAAGTAAAAAAAAAGTATTTGTAAGAACCAGGAAAGAAGAGTTATTAAGCAGACCATTATTATACGATGGGGCAGGAAGGGAGAGCGGAAGTAGAGTAAGAGTTGAATTAGCGGAAAACCTAACAACCAACCAACCGAATGTAAACGAGAATCTCAACGGTAATACTCCCGCTTGAAAATCAGGGCCGGCGTTACCTACCTCGAAACGTAAAGTTTAGAATGATTACCAATAGACCCTCCCCCGCCCTCGAAGACTACGGTTTACTAGACTTATTCTGACAGACTATTCAACCAGCGATAGGTCTGCATCCAAAATTACATACATGGATAGACGCGGAAGAAAAAAAGTTTTTGGTCTTAATAAGAACCAGGAAAGAAGAGTTATTAAGCAGACCATTATTATACGATGGGGCAGGAAGGGAGAGTGGAAGTAAAGTAAGGCGGGGTAGGAGCCGGATAGACGGACTCTATTTTTTTTTTTTTATTGGTATCTATAGATTGAATCTCTTTCATCTTGCCAAACCACAAATATTCCCTTGTGGTCAGGAAGATTCCAATCTTGCACACACAGAAAATAATAAATGAACAAATAGAAATACTGTTTTATAGCATTTTATCTATTTTTTTTTTTCTTTTTTTTATTACATTTTCACCCCAAACAAGGCACATTGCCACTCAGGTGTAGGGGGCTACTATCAGGGTCAGCAACTACGGGGGCACTATGTAGGGATTTGGGCAGCAAGATGTCGGTTCACGTTGCACTTGAACTTCTGCATGTCAGTACAGTTAGGGAAGCATGATCCTGGAATGGAATTCCAGAGTCTAGCGGTTCTGGGGAAGAAACTACTGGAGTAGAAGGATCTTTTGCATCTAGGGATCTCTACTGCGTGGGGGTGGGATTTAGCTGCCTGTCGGGTTTGTCGAGGGTGTCTGCGTCGTGGGAGCACAAGTGTCTGCAGTTCGTCAGAGCACTCACCACTAAAATACTTGTAGAACAAGCAGAGGGATGCAACGTTTCGTCAATGGGACAGAGGCTGAAGCCCAGATGCCAGTTCAGGGCCTATCAGATTGGCGACTCTATTTTGAACCTTGTCTAGGAGCGAGAGACCAGCAGTAGACGCACCAGCCCAGATGTGACAACAATACTCCATACATGGGCGAATGGTGGCCTTATAGAGATACAGGATACTTTCAGGTGTCAGTAGTTTTCTAGCACGGTAGAGAGAGCCTACCTTTTTTTGCAGCGGCCCTGGCAATGTTTTCAATATAATTGTTCCAGCTCATGTTTCCTGTGAATGTTAGGCCAAGGAGTTTGAAAGATGTACTCTCAGACAGGGAGTCACTGGCCATTGCTATTGGTGGCAGAGAAGGTTTCTTGTAGTTATTGAAGGAAACCAGTTTGGTTTTGGCAGCATTGAATGTGACCATCCATTTATGTCCCCATTCCACTACAGATTGGAGGTCATCCTCTAGTGTTTTTGCCATTTCTTTAGATATGTGTTCATTTGTTTTCCTGTCATGCCTTTTAAAGAGTGTAGTATCATCAGCATATATACCCATCTCAGAGGCAGTTTTGTCGGGGAGGTCATTAATAAATATCAGGAACAATAGAGGTCCAAGAATAGACCCCTGAGGCACTCCCGCATTTATATCACACTGTTTAGATGTTCGACCGTCGAGGACAACCTGGATTTTTCTCTTGTCTAAGAAGGATTCAATTATGCTAAGTATTCTACCAGTGATACCGTATGATTTAATTTTCCTGAGGAGACCCTTGTGCCATACCCTGTCAAAAGCCTTAGATATATCTAGAGCTACCGCTCTGCCCTCCCCCGTTTTGTCCAGTGAATGGTATATACGTTCAGAGATTACAGTGAGAATGTCAGCTGTGGAACGGGCTTGTCTAAATCCATATTGTTTGTCAGTCAGAAGTTTAGCGTCTGTAAGGTGCCGGACTAGAGCATGGTTAATTATGGTCTCAAATATTTTGGCGAAAAGTGGGAGGAGGCTAATGGGGCGATAATTTGATGGGTCAGTTCTTTCGCCAGAATTCTTGAATATTGGTACCACAGAAGCGGTTTTTCAACAGCCCGGAAAGCATGATTCATTAAGGCATTTGTTGAAGAGTTTGGAGAGAACTGGAGCTACTTCAGCTGAGCACTTTTTTAATAGCACAGCTGGGATGAGATCAGGTCCGCATGCTTTGGAAGTGTCAAGATTTATTATGATAGCATGTACCTGAGCAGGGGTGATTTTTAGATCGTCTAGCGTGGCGTCTGTCCGCAAAGGAAAGTCAGGCAGGGGGTGGTTGGTAGGGTCTAGTGTGGAGTTTGAGGCAAACCGGCTGGCAAGCATATTAGCTTTGTCGGTTGCTGAGCAAACAACCTCGTGATTGTTGGTTAGTGGGGGAATTGTTGATTGCCCATTGTTTACTACACTGTTGTAGATTTTCCAGAAGTCACGATTTCCTAATTTTTGTGCTTCGATGCGTTTTTTAGTGGTTTCAGTAAATTCTCTCTTAGCTGTCGCTATTTCTTTCTTAACATTATTTCTCGCTTCTATGTACTTCTGTTTGTTTGAACTGGACTTATGTCGGTTAAATCTGCGGTATGCATGCTGCCTTTGAGCAATGGCAGTTGCGCAAGTCGAAGTAAACCATTGGGGAGAGTGGGGCTTGCTATAAAATTTCCACACGGGAACATGTGCTTCCATTGCTGTTTTGAACCATTCAGTGGTCTCATTTGCGCACTGTTCGGCAGGAAGAGAAAAAATATTTCCCCATGGGGCATCTCTGATAAGATCTCTGATGGCTTCCCAGTCAGCCTTTTTAAAATATCTCGTTGTTTTGAGCACTGGCTCTTCAGTTTTGGGTCTAGAATTTTGGGCGATTTCTACCATTATCACTGCATGGTCAGCGTTCCCGAGTGGGCTGTTAGCATTTGTTGTACAATCCTCGGAAACTGTAGTCAGAAACAGATCTAGAAGTGATGCTTGTTGTTCTTGCTGGTCAAGGAAACGGGTTGGAAATGTAACCATTTGTGATAGGGAGTGAGATATAGCAAAACTATGTGTTGTGCTGCCCGCTGCATCTGTGTGAGTAGAGAATCCAAGCCAGTTTTTGTGGTGAACATTAAAGTCGCCAAATACATGGACTTGGGCGCTAGTGTCAAGGGAGAGTGCTGTGTCTATACTGTCGGAGACTTTGTTTATTATGGTGCAATCCTGGGTTGAGGGAGAGCGGTAGAGAAAATAAAAGTAGCAAATGTTGCGTTGTATGTTTAGTCTAAAGCACATAAAGGCTTGATCGTCTGTTTCTAGGTTTGTTTCTCTAGTCAGGGGGAGGGTATTACGAATGTAGACTCCAAGTCCGTGCATATGTCTGTCAGAGTCCTTACGGCAGAGTGGGAGATAGCCAGGCATGTTAAAGTAGTTAGAGGGGATGGAGGAGTGTAGGTTAGTCTCGCTTAGTGCTAAGATATCCGGGGTATTTGTTAGGAGAAATGCTTCAACATCAGCTAAATTAGTTCTAAGCCCACGGATGTTAGTGAATGCAAGCCTCAAGGGAGGAGGCAAGTTAAATTTGTTTGTCCCTAGGCCTGGTTTAAGCTTATTTTTAGATTTTAGTGTCATCATGTTTTTAAAGAGTTTCAGTTAGGTGAGGGGGAGCTGAAGAAGAGGTTATGCAGGATATCAGACATGCAACACAAGTAGACCAATTGGCTGACCTTTCTTCAACTAGGACTGTGGCCTTGGGAAAGCCCATCGGGGATGAGTGCAGGATCCCTTTCCATGCGCGACATGGCACTACAAACAACCCGATATTATACAACTGTTGATGGAGCAGCCGCTCTAAGCGCTACCAAAGAGTTAGGGCTCCTGTACTACCAGTCGGAAACAGCAACCAGGAACTGTCAATCCGGTACCCTCAGCCCATCAGAAGAAGATCACCCCAATCTAATTGCACAGGCATGCGTGGTACTCAAGCACTCCCAAGTGCCCAGTTATGAGGGGTGGGATGTGTCGGGAGTGGGGGAACGGCATTCAATGCCCTAGACAAGAAACAAGATCTACCACTAAGTGTTTTGTTGATTCACCTGTGATAGTGTCTCTGCGCCTGACTAATAGGCAAAGAAGGAGTATGGAAGCCGGCGATAGACAGGGCCTATCTACTCCTTAAGCAATCTAGGTTTGTAGACCGGTAATTTGTTTGAGTCACCAGCTCTAGGAAGGTTGTCGTCCAAGACTGGAGAGGTCTCCCTCCCCTTTGGTTTAGTTTCAGAGTTTTCCTTCTCCTCGACGGTGATCTGGGAAGATCTACTGGATCCATCAGCCCTGAGAGGGTTTGCTCCGCGCCTGGGTCCTACTCCAGGTATTTCTGCGACCTCGCGTGGTTAGTTGGTGTTACAAGGTTAGTTTGTAAAGGTTATTTATCAATGAATAGTTACACTCCTCAAAGAGATTTAGGGGCATGCAGTGGAAGCGGTTTTGTGGGGAGGCTTGTTTGTTAATGTTACAGGGTTAGTTTGTAGAGGTTATATATCTAATGAATAGTTACACTCTTCAAAGTTATTTATGGGCATGCAGTAGGAGTAGTTTTGAGGGGAGGCTTGTTAGAGAAGCATTAGTGCGGATTAGGACATTTACCTTAGGTTTTTTGTTTTTATTTTATAACTTTTGTTAGTTTGGATTCTGGATAACGTAATAGTTTGAGTAGGTATTAGGAATGGAGCTAAGAAATTTTGCCCAGTCACTGTATATTAAGGTTTACGGAGGTTAGGGTGTAGGTGCAGTACACCCAGGGTGTAACTGGAGGTACATTTTAGGTTATGGTGTATTTCGTATGCATAATTAAGTAATATATATTTGGGCGAGTTTTCAGTAGATGCAAATAGGAGTTGTCAGTGTTTCCACTATTCAGGGGGGAGATAGTTTCAGTTTTCATTTAAGAATCATAGCGAGTTTTGCATGGCAGTGAGTATCGGCTTGGTTTAGTGTTGTTTGTTGCAGAGCCGTCTAGGAAGAGGCAATTGCTATGTAATGAAGATCGGTTTGCATCTGAGTGCATACTTGGCTGGTAAGTACCTAATTGGATAGGAGTGACCTCTAATGTATGTCAGGGGTAGAAATGTATAGATGTTTAGTGAAGACCGTTTGGCGGGTAGTTTCTGGAAGTTAGGAACTTGAGGTTAAGGATTCCACTATTACGGCGTGTGTAAAATGTAGGGTTTAGTCGCAGCTAGTGGGGGGCAGATTGTTAGCTTTCAAGGGTCAGGGTTATTTACTTACAGAATACAGTAAAGTTTCATTTGGATTTAGAGTTTACAGTATTGTTTTAGTTTGGGAGAAAATAGAATCTACCTTTCATTTCCCCTATTTTTTATGAAGGTTAGACATAGGCAGACGTCTTGGAGGTAAAGAGAAACAAATTATTTCGACGTGATTCGGAATTCATATTTTTAGGCAGTCATTAAGGTTGGGTTGGGGATAAGACAACGTATCTATTCAGAAGATAGGTCCTAGAGCCGCAGCTAATATATCTGTAGATTTCAGTTACAATTATAGTAACAGTTAAAGGCCATATCCAGTGGTTTGGTAGAGATATCAGCGAGACCTCTTTATTAGTACAAGCGAGCATATAGCAGTTGTAGATATTAAGTATATTACTTAAATAAAGTTCTTCTCATTTCTAAAGTAAAAATAAATCCACGTTTGTGCTAAATTTGGAACATTTATATGGTCTAATATTTGTTCCCTAGCCCTAGTAAAGAGCGTGGAGACTACTTTAGCTGGAAGTGAACATGATTGAGTTTTGCTTGGGGGGGGAGGTGAATTTAAAAAGCTGACCAGAGTAAAGACAAATGCATATATAAATTAAAATACACATAGTTACAAAACAAATAAGAAATTTAAAAGAAGAAAGGTCAGAGTTAGTGTTGTTTTTTTGGTTTTTTTTTAGGGCTACCTTCATTTGGAAAAAAAGAGAGAAAAAAAAAACTTATCTCATCTTAAGCGACGCGCCAACTTGCAGTATCCCGGCTGGCCAAATTTGGAGGAGGGGGGGGGAGTGATTTCTTGGACCGGATATCGTGTTCGTTCTATTTTTATCTTACGAGTTCTACGCACATGCGTGTATATGTTAAATTTTACTTTTTTTTTTCTGGATTCTCACTTCTAAAGTAAAAATAAATCCACGTTTGTGCTAAATTCGGAACATTTATATGGCCTAATATTATTTGTTCCCTAGCCCTAGTAAAGAGCGTGGAAACTAGTTTAGCTGGAAGTGAACATGATTGAGTTTTGCTTGGAGGGGGGGGGTGAATTTAAAAAGCTGACCAGAGTAAAGACAAATGCATATATAAATTAAAATACACATAGTTACAAAACAAATAAGAAATTTAAAAGAAGAAAGGTCAGAGTTAGTGTATATGTAGACTTTTGAGGCAAATAGATGTAAGCATATGGGAAATTTCCTACTTTCTCTGTCGAATTAACATTTTTTACTTTAAATCATTTGTAAAAGAAAATTATTACTTCATCTTTCAGTTTTCATGTTGAAGAATTGTACAGTAAATTGTGACCACGTGTGAACTGATAATAAAGCATTCTTCATCAGTCATACTCTTGTTCCTTATTTTCAGACTCTTGCTACCATTATCTATTTTTATTTTTCTGGTTTAGATAATATTTTATTGAGATAAATTACTAACTAGATATCAGACATAGTTAATTTAAATATGTAAAAAATTAATATTGACAACAACCTTCAACCATTATGGCAACCAGTTTCTGCTGGAAGTATTTTTGATGGAAATCCCAAGAATAAGAATACAGCTGTCTGCAAGTTATGTCAAACCATTACATCAAAGGGTGGCAAATCAGCAAATTTGTTTACAATGACTAATATGTTAAACCCTCTTAGAAAGGTTCATCCATTATCAAATAATCCTTATACAATGTGAAATTTATTTTAAGTGGGATATGAAAACCAAAGAGGGGAGATGTAACATATGAGAAATATTTGGAATCAAGTCTCCCCTTGCTGTTATTTTAGATCATTTGAAACGCCAAGTTTTAGTCTCCCCTCCATCAAGGCCAGAGGTTTTGAGGAAATATCAAATATTTTGTAATTCATATGCAAAACTAGGAAAACATGACTATGATTGAAACATTTTATGGCTGTAAAAAGTGACAAAAATAGGCTAAATGTGCGACCTTAAGGGCAAATGTCACAGTCCACTACACAATTCAGGTCATTAGCTTTCTAACGCGTCTTCATTTGTTAAATTCTGATCAATAGTCACTGAGATTTGGAACTTATAAAATTGTCAAAAAAAGGTGGTATATGTGTCTATAGTGGTAACTAAATTGAATACTGAGATGCTCATATCTTTGGTTCTAAGGGACGAAACTACACAAAAATGTGCAGGCGTTTTGAAGATTCTTATCCTATCCTATCGTTAAAATTTTATGACATTTGATATAAAAAAAAAAAAAAATCGATTTTCAAACCAATAAAATATGCTCACATTTGCCTATATTTGTATATATAGTGTCCTGCAGGCCAGCTTCAGTTTTGCTGCTTCAGTTGTCTCCCCTATGGCTTTGCCTGGCCACTAATATATAATCTTTCCAGCAATATTATCAGCATATAAATGAAAGTAATTGACTGCATTTCAGAGTCCATGTTGGTAAGCGTTTATTCCCGTCGCATGCTAACTCTGACCAAAATGCTTTTATTTTATGAACTTTATTAATTCCTATCATTAGTTTTTATGAATTTAAAAGATTTATTTTTTAATAAAATTTTTGCCATGTTGGCTGATATTATTCAGGTTTTATTTGCAAGCCGAGACACAAAAAAGAAGTTTTTCGTACACAAATCAAAGTGGCATTGGATGTTTCAAAGCCGATTGTTGTCCACTGCAGAGTGCAGAGATGCTGAATATGATTGCTTCGATATACTTAAAACGGTAAGAAATGGCGTGACACCTTTTCATCCTGTTTTTTTTTTTTTATCAGTTTTGTGGTCGGAAAAAACAGGTGTCAGAAACTATTAATAAAATAGTAACCTTCAATCAATCATATATATATATATATATATGAGGATCAATTTCTTTTGTGGAAAGCAACCATTTATTAAGTTGCCTGATGAGGACTTTTAAGTTTAACCAATCATTTGCCCAAAATATTAGCATCTCTAGTGTCTCAACCATGTAAATATGATTATTTTAATAAAAATATATCTTGCTTTTCTTGTATTGAGCACTTTTAATAACCTTGTTAAATTCATTAGTTATCACTCTTAAATACTTCACCTGGTGTGTGTATGTATATATATTTATGTGTGTAAAATGAATGCGAAACATGTATATCAATTCTTATCGTTTCCCTATTTCTTATTTGTAGTCAGAGGGGTAAATGTCTTAAAAAACAAATATACATTTTTCTAAAAGGACAATTTTTTTTTTATTGTTCCATTCTTTGGCCTTCTTAAACTGAACAAATTTTGCACAAAAAAATAATGCATATTATTTGATAAATGTTTTGGGTTTTCATTTAATTATCTCGGTGAACACGAATCTCAACCTGCACGCATAGAAATTTATTATGGATATTTTTTCTATATATATGTTTATAATATTTCTGAAATCTTACTCTAAAATTATTGAAGTTGTAATTATGTAAAGTTAACAAAATACAATTACGAGATAATATAGGGTGACCAAGAAAAAAAAAAAAAACGGGTACGTGTTAGAGTTGGGGGGTACATTTATTTTTTGTCAAAAGAAAGGTTTTCTGATTTTAGATTAGTTATCGGGGTGAGCGCGAACGCAGACCCCACACTTAGAAATAGCGCACCCGAGTCGTCCACATTTGGGACGATCGCAAAGGTCAACCCAACCGTAGTGCAATGGAAGGGCCTCGCTCTGGGAGAACGGCCTGGATGATCACCGTTGACCCCTGTGCCAGGTAAGTATGGGGCTATGCAGGGCGCCACTTGCTATTTTTATATTACACAACTCCACATACTAACCACTTCGCTTTAAAACCAATAAAATAACACAAATTAAAATGTAAACAACATGGACACATCACAATTTTTCTATTAAAAAAATAACTAATTCATAACAAATAATTTCATCTCATTTAAACTTACAAACATTTACACAAAATACGACATTTTTTAAAGAAACTTACATTTTGTCTTCATTACGAATGTCAAGGTCGTTTACACGTCAACAACAAATAATAAATTCGGTATCTTTTCAACAGAAACAAACCAACAAAAAATTACTTAATTACAAAAATAGAAAAAAAAAAAAAGATTTTCATTTAATTGAAACAAAACACAGTAAATATATTAAATATTCGTTTTTTTTTTGTTTTGTTTTTTTTCCCTGTTGTCTGTGTATTTCAAATCACGAATTAAACACAAAAAAAAATTCGAGTTGAAGAGTTGCGTCCCTTTTTGCGTCGGCTGCCATTTTAAAGATTGTCGCTTATTTCTTATCATTTTTGTACTCCTGTTCTGTAGTTTACGGATCGTACTAAGATTTGTAGGTGTATATTTAGAATTACAGTTTTAGATGAGATAAGTCATTGGTACCGTTGGTTTCAAACCCGATAATTAGGACCGTTCTAAATACCTATATCAAGCTCTCTTCAGCCAATACTCATCTCTAATCTAATTGCATATATATATATAATATATATGGTGTATTGGTGTACTCGTCACGAAACAAAGATGTTATATTTTTAAAATCATGATGTAAATTGGTCAAGTAGTTTCTTTTTTTAGTGAAGAAAATAAAATTGTACGATTTTTAGCGATTAAGTATTTTTGGTGACCATTGATGAACTGGAAAAATAAATAAATCTCAGTAGTCGAATTGAGTTGTTCGGCCTTGATTTTAGTACATCCAAAAAAAAATATGGCGTCTATCGCCTGTCCCATCCAGTTTATCATAAAATTTGATTTTCTTAAATAAAAAAAATAAACATAAACTACTTGATCAATTTACAAGTTATTCTAAATGGCCGTATTTTGGACCATATCGGATAACTTTAGCTAATATTTACATTATTAAAGTTATTTCTCAATACAAAATGTGTATTTCTCGATAGAGTTTAACTCGAAAAAATTATATTTGACAAAATAAATAACTAAATAACGCCTATTTGTTCTCACAATAAACTCACACCGCAATTTAGTGACTTTTTCATTTTTGGAATATGAAATCTTTGTTCCGTGACAGATATTTATATGATAAAGATTTTTCTGTTTTTTGGGGGTTTTTTTTTTTTTAAATAAGTGTAATCTATAACATAAATCTCACCTGTTTGTTTAAATGTATGTATATATGCATGTATGTATGGTGGTGGTGTATGGTGTTCAAGATCTGGTGTGGACGTGTGTTAAAAGCACACAGATGTCTTAGCGTCATACTGTGACTGTGCTCCTCCCAGACAAATTAATCCCACGTGTATGTCGTGACCACTGCCACGCAGACAGAGCTCTGATGAACAGCGAGTGTCCTGCGTTGTATAACTGGACCTCCATTACCTTGTGGGCCAAGGTTCTTTTAACCAAAGGCTAAGGGTGAGGTAACCCTGCCAGAAACCTCCAGAGAAGCTTAGGCCCTGTAAGCTGCGGCATACATGACCCATCGGCATGTGGAATATGCTCTGGTGCCCAGCAACCTAAGTCCCAGTCATAGATCAAATGGCATGATGGGTGAAGAGGGCTCCGTAAGCCGTGGTGAAGGCAACCTCTGTAGGAGAAGGAAAACCCTGATAAAGAACCTGTGGCGACTGCAGCATCCAATGATGTTCACTTGCTCTTCTTTTTGGTTCAATGTGGCAGTTGTTTAGAGAGTGGGATTGTCTCGGTGCAAAGTCTTTCCTCACTATAAAAAGCTTCAAGCATAGACATTACTTGATATGTAATGGAATACACATTTTACCATCAGTGTGTATCAAAAAGGCTGGCTGTAGTCTAAAACGTCAAATGGACACTCAATGAAGACTGATGCGGATATCGGCGTCAATAGAAATAAAGGCTCTGGAACATCCAAGGTCTGGACCAGCAGGTGTTCAGGGCACCACAGCCTGGACCCGGTCATCAGCAGATGTGCAGAACTATAGAAGGTTCATAGAAGTGACCGTCTGGCACATACTGCTAGTGGCGCTCATGTCTGCCTCATTTGAGCCAGAAATGTATTAAGTAATGGCAATACTCGAGAACGAGTTTGCTGTCATCATGTATGTATGTATGTTTATTTGTTTGTATGTATGTCTGCCTAAAACTTTCGACAGAAGCGACGGATTTTTACGAGATCAGTATCGTTTTGAAGCTCGACCTTGCGGATGACAAATATCGAAAAATTGGCTAACAACACTCTAAACTCGGCACTTTTCTACAGGGAGGGGGTCGCTTTTTTTCGCTGATATTTTCGAAAATCATCCCCCTCTTTTTCGATTGACTAGCTTCGTGAAAATTCGTCGCTTCTGTCGAAAGTTTTAGGCAGACATACAAACAAACAAACATACATACATTTAAACAGACAGGTGAGATTTATATTATAGATAATCAATCTTCTACCTTATTTTTTTCCATAATTTTTGTATATGTTCATTATTGCTACAACATGGCAATTAAGTATCACATAGCGTCAGTGTTAACTATATATGTAAGGCGTGTACATAAAGTGCGTGGGTATGTAATGAGTTTCTTTGCGTCATCTAGTGTTTCATAATGTTCCTTGTAGATATGTGTACAACTGTTTAAATACATAACACATATCGATACAGTTTCAACACGACATATCACATTTTATGAACAAACCTTTCTTTTAACAAGAAAAGGGACGGAAGATCTTTCTGGGGAATTACAAACAGGAGAACTGGAACAGAACGCAAATTTTAGCTAAACGAAATTAGCGAGTTGACTGTACAGCCTAGCAAGAAAAAAAAAACAAGATAACAACTCGACTGCTGATAACAACTAATGAAAACATGTTTTAATTTTTAACTACTTTGTACTTGTTATGAATAACTAAGAAATGTTTTGTTTTTTCAACTAGACTTTAGTTTCACATAACATTTTATTAAACAAAAGATAACCTCTATCTCACAGAAGAGATGTTGCAAGTTTGTCTCTGTTTTATTGTTATTTTCATGGCAAGTGCTCGACTGAGCTTCAATCTATGGGACCCCCTTGCCAAACTTTCACAAGAAACACTCGTCTAGCTGAAAACACTATCAATAATTCCCCCCTCCCACTCTTTATCTGTGCCTAAACCTAAACGTAGATTCCATGAAACAAGCTGCTTTCTTAGAACTGCACGCCTGTGGAATTGTCTTGTTTTCCTGCTTTCCAGCTGACTACAATCTAATTGTTTTCAAGTCCAACATAAGCAAGTTCTTGATGAGCCGTTCCACTTAAGTTAACAACTTTACCGAATTTCCATTACTAACAATTACTATATTGTTCAATTGACTATTGTACACTCTTAACCCTTATTCTCGCGTGATGTGATTCTTGATAAGTGGTGATGCCTATGTAAAAAAAAAAAAAAAAAAAAAAAAGTTGAATTTCATAGTCTGATTTCATGGCAATTAACTGCCAAACACGAAAACATTACCTTCATTCATCTGGGTCTTGATTGATAATCTGCAAACAGCTGCAAAGATTCCTTCCAAAGAAACAACCAGGAGTCTCCGGTAATATTTCCAAACAGCTTTTATCCAAATGCTTTCTCGTTGGAAGATTGCATGCATATTAGATTCTACTCCCCTGCCATAAAGAGCCCTGAGCTCCTTCTTTATTAGAATAGCGAAATTAGAAATATTGAATTTCAAGTAAAACCAATAGTTTTCAAAGAGACAATTAGTGGAAATTGCTTTTTGTTCAAAAAAAGGGAAATTTCGGTTCTTGCGTACGCGTGCGTACAAGCATAAAGTGACTTGTCATATTGAGGAGGAATTTTTAGCTGGCAGTTTTTTTTTAAATAAGAAAGTTTTGGTAAATGAAAGTTTTTTTGGGTTTGTATTACTGTACACATAAATTCGAAAAAGTTGTCAAAAAACAAATATATAACAAATAAATGTTATCAAAGGCAAGATAAGTTACTTTTCTACTTAACTGGATATATTTTTTGTGTTTTTATTCAATGTAACATGTTTATTCAGCTCGAAAAACATGCAGTGTTTACTGATGTATTGGAAAATTCAAAATGGCGCCCAACACTCTCTTTAACATGGTAAGTTTGGGAAAAGGTGTTATACATAATAAACTAGACAAAATACTATTTAAAAACCACCGAATATATGTCCACTTATGTCACGGTAACATATAATGAGCGAATTTCTAACAGTATTTTGTCTAGTTTATTATTTATAACATCTTTTCCTGAACTTACCGTGTTAAAGAGAGAGTCGGCCGCCATTTTGAATTTTCCAATACATCGGTAAACACTGTATGCTTTTCGAGCTGAATAAACATGTTACATTGAATAAAAACACGAAAAATATATCCAGTTTGGTAGAAAAGTAACTTATCTTGCATTTGATAACATTTATTTGTTATATATTTGTTTTTTGACAACTTTTTCGAATCTATGTGTACAGTAATACAAACCCGTTTTTTTTTTTTTTTTTTTTTTTTTTTCGGTCAATGTCGATAATACACCAACGCACAACTTAACCTTAAAATAGCCATTTTTAAAGGTTTTCGGGTATGTTATAAACGAATATCACATTCAAAATTGGGGAAGGGGGATTCAATTATAGAAGTTGTATAGTTTTTAACAGGTCCTTCTGCGGTTGATGTATTATCGACATTGACCTTATTTTTTTCTTTTTATCATAAAAATAATTGTTTAATCATGAAAATGCGTGATTTCTTTTGAAAAGGTGAACCGGGTGAGAAAAAACAAGGGTACTGGTCGCGATTAGAGTTCCCTGCCGAACACCCTAAAAAAACACTGACTTCTCCCTTAGTTGCCATAGTAACTAAACGATCATGAATTTTTGTCGACTTTGTTTTACTGTTTATGAATATTGAAATAAAAGACATTACTACACATTTATTAATAATATCTCACTTTTAATCACTTTTATCGACTTTTTTTTTTTTTTTTTTTTACTGTTTTACTGTTTATGTGTCACTTTTATCGACTTTTTCTTTTTTTTAAATAGCATTTTCTTTTTAAATGACTACGTTTTTACTGTTTATGAATATTAAAAGAAAAATAATTACTAAACATTTATTAATAAAAAAAATGGGTGCTCGTGCAGTGGAGTAGTGCACTTATGATCCGCGCTATATTTTAAATCGTATTTCTAAGCTTAATTAAAGTTTAATGCTTTTTTATTCAATTGTAAGGTTAAAGTAGAGAATAGGTACAAAACACCCTCCCCATGTTAAGAATGGCTTTTTAAATAATAACGTTATTTCACCACGGATCAATAAGTGCACTAGTACAATATAAAAAAAAAGTGGGTTTGTATTACTGTACACATAGATTCGAAAAAGTTGTCAAAAAAACAAATATATAACAAATAAATGTTATCAAAGGCAAGATAAGTTACTTTTCTACCTAACTGGATATATTTTTTGTGTTTTTATTCAATGTAACATATTTATTCAGCTCGAAAAAGCATACAGTGTTTACCGATGTATTCGAAAATTCAAGATGGCGTCTCACACCCTCTTTAACACCGTAAGTATGGAAAAAGGTGTTATAAATAAAAAAAACTATACAAAATACTATTAAAAACCCGCCGAATATATGTCAACCTATGTCACGGTAACATATATTGAGCGAATTTCTAACAGTATTTTGTCTAGTTTATTATTTATAATACCTTTTCCCAAACTTACCTTCTCCGAGAGAGAGTCGGCCGCCATTTTGAATTTTCCAATACATCGGTAAACACTGCGTGTTTTTCGAGCTGAATAAACATGTTACACTGAATAAAAACACGAAAAAATATATCCAGTTAGGTAGAAAAGTGGTACTTGTGCACGGTAATCTCCAAAAATACCGTTAGGGCTTACAACATGGCCGCCAGAAGAGTCACGTGATCCGGTAGGTGTATCAGAATTTTAGGCGGAATTTTTGATACCCCCAACAAAAAACTGCGAATAAAATATATAAAACTCGTAATTTCTGTTTTTAAAGTGGGTTGTCAATTTTCTTTATGAAATATACTTCCAAAATAAACTATTACAGTCGTTTAAAACATAATAGAAGTATTATTTTTTAAAAACAATGTTTACAAAATGTCTACGAACGTGCGTAGACATTTTGTAAACATTGTTTTTATGTTATCAAAGGCAAGATAAGTTACTTTTCTGCCAAACCGGATATATTTTTTGGTACCTGTGCATTTAACGAACCAGACGTAACTCAGCATTTGCTCGGCTTTGTCCGACGCATGACGTCAACAGCCGGATATAACCGAGCGTTGGCGATTAAGCAGACGAGAATTTCGCTATGGAAGAGTGTCACAACTTAAGAAACGCTTATTTGAAGAGAGTTAAAAAAAAATGTTTTAAAAAGATAACTGACGAAATAATGAATATTACAAACCTTGCGGACCAGCTCCAGACCCCAGAGGCTGCACTAAACTTTTGTCAGCAACGGAAATTGTTGGCAGAAGAAAAAAGGTGTTTACATTTTGGCCAGGATTGTGTACTTTGCAAAGAGAACAAGCCTTTCCGACGGTTACGGTTGGAGGTGTGTAGAAGTGTAACAAAACTGTAACATGTCGTCGATGGACCTTCTTCTCAAAATCCCGACTAACCATCGCGTGTATAATAAAAATAATATACGTATCGCCAACACTCGGTTTTATCCGGCTGTTGACGTCATGATGCGCCGGACAAAGCCGAGCAAATGCCGAGTTACGTCTGGTTCGTTAAATGCACAATTGCACAAGCACCTATTTTTTTGTGTTTTTATTCAATGTAACATATTTATTCAGCTCGAAAAACATACAGTGTTTACCGATGTATTCGAAAATTCAAGATGGCGTCTCACACCCTCTTTAACACCGTAAGTATGGAAAAAGTTGTTATAAATAAAAAACTAGACAAAATGGTAAAATTTTACTTTAAGGTCCGTCTCACGTTCTTAAAGAAAAAAAATAATTTTTTTGTAGATTTCAGTGTGCTGAAAAAGAATATGAAAAACGTTTCCGTCGGAAATTTACCGTTTGCATGGTATGAACCTCGGAATGTTGGAAGTACGCGCGAGCGCGCGGAAAAATAAGCGAGCCTTCTCCAATGGCGGAATCACTCGCGTACCTGGCGGCCTTTTCACAGAGCAATAATAATGTTTGGCGGAAAATTTCAAAGTAGATGAAAAACAAGAAAAATAAAACA
>NC_136526.1:11697308-11769808 GCF_053919585.1 Euprymna scolopes
CAGTAGCATATGACATGACCTGACATATATATATATATATATATATATATATATATATATATATACACACACACACCCACTAGTGGGAGGGAGGCTGGCTTTGCCTGGGCATAAAATACGCTTAAATATGATATTTTAATTGTCCAGATTTCGTATATATTATTATAGAGTTGTGATTTCAAAAGTAAAAAAAAAGTATTATAATCCTACCCCCTCGTCCGGGGCCGCATTCGTCACTATCCTGGTCTATGGGAGCATACTTGTGATGTACTTCTGGCCGTGTTTGTCGCTCACGGCTCACAGGACCATAGATGCAACCCGGCAGGGCTACATTCTTAATCGTCTAGTGATGGACGCCTCAGGGTGACCAACCCACTATCACTGGCCACTGGGAAACATTGCTCTGACAAATGGTTCCTTTGCTGCCCTTCTCAGTTACAATTTAGCAATGGTGCTGTAACAAAATGTGTTTCGATCAACAGTTAAAAAAAAACTAAAATAACTCAGAGTATTCTTGTGAACAAAAATAATTATTTTAAAGAAAAATCTTGATGGTAAACTTTGTACATGGAGAGCTAAGTTCCTTGAGTTCTCAATGACCTTCTGCAGGTGGTACAACTTAGCTCTTACGGGGGTTTCTGCCCCCCTCCCCTTTCAAGCGGGAGGCCACGGCGATCTGCACCCTTCGATGCTAACCAGCAAAAGACCCTATTTCTAAAAAGACAATGGTTTTTATTAAACTAGCATTTCAGCCCAGTGTTGCCCTGGTGTTTGGCAGTGTATGTTGAGCAAAAAAAAAAAAAAAAAAAAAAAAAAGCGATCAATTTTTTAAAACTTTGACCTCTATTATGACCCCTTAACATTTATTGTTTTGGGCTCAAATCAAGTTATTAAGTTGGATCCATGTCCAAGTAACCTATATCTAAAATTTCAAGTGTTTAGACCCAAAATTGTCGGAGGCGTTTGGTAGACTTCTCAAAGGTCAAATCGTTGAACTCTGACCCCTTAACAGCCAAATTTCTGGCCGAAGACCGATCACAAAGATTTTCCCAAATCTCAGTACCATGTATATCAAATTTCGAGTCTGTAGACTAAAAATTGAAAGAGTTATTGCATAGGGAAATGTACACAGACACACACAGACATGCACTTTCATGGATATATAGATTGGCTCCTTCCACCTCTATCATTTGAAGATTACTTCTTTTTCTTTGCCTCTGAACCGCTTCTTTCTCTTTCCCATTATTTTTTTTATATTCTTTTTCTTCTCTCGTGAACTTCTTTTTCTATCCCCTTATTTTATATAGTTTTTATTTCATCTTTTCTTGTGAACTGCTTCTTTCTCTTTCATAACCATATCTCTCCCTAGGTTCAATTATAAATATTTATCGGTCCAAACTAACTAGCACTGGCACTGAAATACAACAGGTGGACCAAACGACAACATCTCCCAGACACCAAAGCAGACATTTTGAATCTAAGTTATTATTCTTGTCTGCGTTTATCATTCATGTAAAATTCATGTTTTACCAAACCTTACCAAACCTTACCAAACCTTACCAATTCCAACTAGAAAAACAATCCAAAGAATCCTGTTATCAGGTTCATGTTTTCCTTTCATTGAAACAGATATTGTTTCTCTGACGGATAGAATCTCATGAACATCGGTCTTTCCTTGACCAAGTGTCAGCATATCCCCCCCCCCTCCAACCATACCTCATCCTCTCTCATCTTCATCTAGCTGAACAAGATACCTGGAATTGTCCGCGATCCCATTACACTATCAGCTAGAATCGAATCTAAAAACAAAACTACTATTCAAAGCTGGTGACGTTACCACGCATATGAACTGATTAAAAACTAAAAATAATAAAGATAAATGTACAAAATGTATAACGGTTTTTTCCAAGTTGACCCATTTTTGACCCCTTAAAAACTACTTTAACCAGCTAAAAGCCCATAAAAGAACGGTCCATAAAAAAAAAAAAACCCAATCATCAGGTGAATGTACAAAATGTTTAACGATTTTAAAAAATTTTCACCCCTTAAAAACTATTGAATAATAAAAACATAATATTTCTATATGTATTAAGTGTTACAGAAAATCAGATGCAATCAATATGGTACCATACTTTCTGCTCAAAAAGTTTTGGTCTTGGATATGACCTTAAACTATATTCGATGGTGAGGCCCCAGCTTGTGGGCTTTGGGGAGTATGAAGCCGTCTCTTAATTGCCATTGCTCCCAGGTCCACTCTGAACCGGAGTGGTAGTACCTGTTAGGGTCCCAAGTATGGTTTAAATAGAAACCGCCTTAAAAAAAACAAATATATTATATTAAAAAATTGTTCTTCAAAAATCACTGGATTCGGCATTAAATAACCTGAAAAGGTTATTTAATGCCGTAAAACAAAAACAAATAAACAAAGCTGGTGACGTTACCACTGTACTAACGTGACACGCATATAAACTGAATAAAAATTAAAAATAAACTAAGATGAATGTACAAAACGTTTAATGATTTTTTCAATTTTGATTCATTTTTGACCTCTTAAAAACTATTTTAACCGGCTAAAGACCTATAAAAGAACGGGCCATAAAAAAATTCAGTCATTTGAGGTCCCTAGCACCGTTCTGTGACTTAGTTTCGGAGGAGATAGAGTTTGAAAATATAGAGACAGACGGATAGACAGACATATTTTTATATATAGATAAGTCAGTTATGCTTAACAGAAAATGGTAACATCCTCATCTATCTATATATTGTACGTCCAAGAAAGGCTTGGGGGGGGGGTTCTCGGGGAGGGGGTTACTATCGCTTAGAACTTCTCATGTACCGTGTAGATCATAATATGTACGAATTGCGAATGTGCTTCGCATCTAGATTTATTTACGTCGACTTTTACACAATTCTTGTATTTCGGCCCCTCTCGCGTTGATTCGGCTTTTTCGTATAAAAGCGAAACTGATGTGTAACTAAGGCGTAGTCCTCGGCCTATGGGACCGGGAACGTCCAGAAAGCAGTGAACGTTTGGTCAATGTCAGTGAAAACCGTCATATCAGACAATTGCTTTCATTTGGACACTCCCCTAATAGAGGGGGAGCTGGTTTTTTCCCAACACGTTGGGGGGAAAAAAACCCAAACAAAGTCGGGTAAAAAACAAACCCAAAAGAACTATCCCGCTGTTAAAATTAAGTGCGGAATTAAATTTCCTTTGACCCAATTAAATTCGCCTCGCACTTGCCACTTGTGTGTTTAAAACGTTAAATTGAAATTTGTTTCAGTTACTTTCTTTCGTGGGCGAGCGGTAACTTATCAAGTGTTTCGCCTCAACGTTCCAGGTTCGATCCTACCTACCTACCTACCAAAACTGTTTCTTTTTTTTTTATTTTAATTTTTCTTCTTTTTACATCATGTTCACTGTTTTATTTATTTATTTTTTTTTTCCGATTTTTTAAAAGAAGTTTAATATAGGGTTTGGATCTAACACCAACACACACACCTACAAACATTTTTTCGACGTTTTTTTTTTTTTTTGTCCGTTTTTTAAATATTTGTTTTCGAGCCTACCTTCCTACCAAAACTTTTTTCTTTTTTGATCTAACACCCCTCCCCCCACCTACAAACACCCGGGCAACGCTGGGTACCTCCGCTAGTCTATAATATAAATCTCACCTGTCTGTTTAAATGTATGTACGTATGTATGCATGTCTCACAAAAACTTCAGAAAGAGGCAGTGGATTTTCACAAGATCGGTATCATTTTGAAGCTAGACCCTTCGGACGACAAATATAAAAAAAATTGGCCAAAAACATTAATTCCTTTACCCTCAACTGGGCACTTTTCTACAGGGAGGGGTCGCTTTTTTCGCTGATATTTTCGGAAATTATCATCTCTTTGCGATTGTCTAGCCTTACTACGTCACTTCTGGTTTGGCGATGGGCGCAACAGCTAACACATCACTTTCTTTTCCTCCTTCATGGTAAAGGTTCAAGCCTGCCTGTCTGCCTACTACCACTTTCTTTTTTTTTTTGCTCAACACACACCTCCAAACACCCGGGCAGCCAGACTAGTCTTAGTTAAATTGCAATGTACTTTTTTTGTATGGGCACTTTTGTTGATGACATGGGCAAATGGAACAGAATTTATTTTTCAATGAAGATTGAAATCTAAATCTATCACTTTATGACGGTCTTCATAGAAATGATACAATGGTAAGGTAGGCTTAGTACTGATGACCTCAGAGTGTATAAAAGCCAAGAACGCCCATCCTGCCTTGAGAGATCAAAATAGACTTTGAAATCTAGTGGGGGGATGCCCTTTTCTCTTTCTCAAGCTTCTATCTTTACATCATCGATGTTCTGATCTCCATCTGGCATCAATTGAAATGAATAATTCTCGTCTTGGGGAGGCTCAATGTTTTTACAAGCTTCTGAACTTGACATTTACTCCGGATCTGAAATGGAACATGCACATCAAATCCGTTGCTACGGTCGCTGGAAAAATGGTGGTATCCTTTTATCGATCCAATAGATATCTCACTGCTGATGCACTTCTGTACCTATATAAGAGCCAGGTATGTCCAAGGATGGAGTACTGTTGCTACTTCTGGGCAGGAGCTGCTTGAAGCAGCTTATCCTGCCTTGACAGAGTTCGAAATAGACTTTGTAGCCTAGTGGGGGATGCCCTTTTCTCTTCCCTGCAACCTCTTTCCCACAGAAGAGACGTTGCGAACCTGTCTCTGCTTTATCGTTATTTTCATGGCAAGTGCTCGTCTGAGCTCCAATCTATGGTCCCCTCTGGCCTGACTTTCACGAAAAACACTCGACTAGCTGAAACCACTATCAATAATTTCCCCCTTTATCTGTGCCTAAACCTAAACATGGATTCCCTGAACACTTCTTTCTTAGAACTGCACGTCTGTGGAACTTATGTCACTCAAAAACTAATATTTGATTCATACAAGATGGTCCAAAAGCAGTCTGAAGCATTCCATACGTTTCTGTGGCATTTTTTCAAGTTTAAAACAATTTTATTGCATATCGCTTTTCTAAAGTCTCCTTACGTTCAGATTGCATTTTTGAAATTCACCAGCTATGGCAATTAGGCTTTAGTAGAGTGTATTCCAATTCCTGCTGCAGCTGTTCATTTGAACCTGAAATCGTAAAAATTGGTCAGTCATCTCATAAGATGTATAGCAATAACATACTGAAGTTTCAAGAGTCTACAACAATTTTAAATGCATGTACAAAAATAAAATAAAAAAGTCTGGGAACTTATTGAAGGCACCTCATATCAGCTATGACCGAAGATAATTTGTCTGGAGACATGGTTGTTTGGTTGACATCATCTCTCCTGCAGCAATTGAGGCAAGGGTTTTTTTTTTTTTGCACTCTGTTTAATGGAAAAGAGATAAGTGGTTGGCGCAGCAGCCACAATGTGGACCGGGTGCACAGGGTCCGTAGATAAAGGCATTGAATCTCTATGGTTCTAGGTGAACATTGTCTGAAGATAACGGTTTCAATCCTACTCAAGCAGGCCACGGGATTATTTGGCCAATACATTGTGAGACAACAACTATGATTTAATATATAAATGGCTATATGTCTGTCTGTCTGTCTCTATATTTTCAAACTATCTCCTCTGAAACAAAAAGTCGCAGAACAGCGTTAGGGGCCTCAAATGACTGGATTTTTTTCACGGAATGTTCTTTTATGGGTCTTTAACTAGGTATAACAGACAAAAATTTTAAATTAATGCTATTTGTATTTGCCATATGTGAGCAAGAGTTGTTTGGCTCACCCTACCCAGCCTTGATAAAGTTCAAAACCGACTTTGAAATCTAGTAGGTGATGCCCTTTTCTCTTCATTGCAACCTCTTTCCCATAGAAAAGACGTTACGATCCTGTCTCTGGTCTATTGTTATTTTCATGGCAAGTGATCGACTGAAATCCAATCTATGCCCCACCCCCATTGCCAAACTTTCACAAAAAGCACTCGACTAGCTAAAACCACTATATACAGTTTCCCCCCATTCTCTGTGCTTAAATCTAAACAGAGATTCCATGAACAAAGCTTCTTTCCCAGAACTGCCCGCCTTTGGAACACTGTTTCGTTGGCCTGCTTCCTGGTTGAATACAACATGGCAGCCTTCAAATCCAATGTAAACAAGTTCTTGTTAAGCCGTCCTCATAAACAATCAAATTCTACCCATTTTGCACCATTAACGATTACTGAATTACCACCTTACATCATTAACCCTTATCCTCGAGTGGCCTTCAGGCTTTGATAAGTGGTGACTCAAGTATAAAAAAAAAATTAATGTGGACAAACATCTTGCTGCATGACTAGGGTTAAGGGTAAGGGAGTTAGGGTCAGGGGTAAGAGGGTGAGGGGGTTAGGCTTGGGATGTGGGATTAGGGGTCAGGTTTGGAGTAAATAAAAATAAAAAAAAACAACAAATAAAGAATTAGGTCAAATAATATTTATTTATTTCTAACAACAAGAAGAAAAAATAAAACAAAAGACAATTTTTTTTTTATATAATTTAAAAAATATTTTTAATGCATGGTGCAGCATACCAAACAAAAATAATAATAATAATAATAATAATAATAATAATAATAATAATAATAATAAAAATATGGGCAGATTTGCCGTTTAGTTGTACAGATATCCTCGAACCATGTAATCACTAAAAGGGACTCGTTTGGTTGACACCGGTAACTCGCTTAATGTAAACAGAAGTTTATCTACCGTAAAATTTAACCAAAATTTAATTTTTATAGTTCAATGCTTTTTATTTTAAATTAGAAAATAAAACACATCAATCATTTTAAAACTTCATCTTGTATTAGTTTTTTTTTTTTTTATTTGTTAAACAACATGGTTAATTTTTGTAAGAAAATCTGCAGAAATAAGCAGGCTTTAACCGTCCACGATTTTGTTTGAACCTATCAGATTACTTCTTCTTACTAATTATCGAGGGTATTCTTGGCGCCAAATTTATCTTTTCAGACCGACAGTTTTCACACAGACAACAAGTTGAGATGGATGTACGAAAACTCACTCGAGGCTTGTAGCCTCAAAACCATTTTGTGTCTTTGAGATGTTTTAATGCCCTCATGTGGGGCGAAATGTTATCATTTGCAAACACCAATGCCTTTACGTTGGGTGAATTATTATATTCTTCGCATATCGTTGTACTCTACGAATTGATTGACTTTCATTATTACAATATATAATGTCTCGCAGAGATGAAATTAAGGTCTACATTTTGACCTGTCCTTTGTCTGCCATTCGGACGGTTATGTACAGTGAACTCCATGAGGACTGCCGGTCTAGCAGTATTCATCTTTAGAAAGCATCACTTAACTCATTGACCTGTTGCAGCTTTTCTTCGTCAGCGGAGTTTTTTATCCAGCATTACGCGAAGATGAACAATGACCGTTTCTGAATTTTTAAGATGAGGATTGGTTATATGTATTATTATTCATCGGACTACTGTTCTCATCTTGAGTGTGATTTTCACAACGTTTCGGTCGATATAACCTCCAACCTTCTTCAGGTGTATCTTGTCGAAATCTGGAATTTGTAAGACGACCGAAAGAAGCAGCACATATGCTGAGGAATAACCAACTGCTAAGTAGACCTAGTATAGAATTCAATACGATATGAGAACCAGTAATTATAAACAATAGGTAATATATACAAGTAATAAGTAAAACCATTAATATATACAAGTAATAAGTATAGAGAAAGATATACATTAATATATAGTAATAATTAGTAATAAAATAGTGATATTTATAACTAGAAATAAAAAGTAGGTTTAAGGCTCCTAAAATGCGTACTAGAATTGTCCGCAAGGATCTGTGGCGCAGTGGTTAGAGTACTGGGAAGAATCAATTGTAAAAAAAAAAAAGGTTGAATCCTCGGTGTGGCCGACCGAAAAATACATTTGCGAATTACTTAGTCATGGCTGACGGAATAAGAGCACAAAGTAAATAAAGGGTTCTGCTCGAAATTCCGTCCAAATTCCCGAGTTCGACAGAAACATTTCAGAGATACACCTGAAGAAAGTTATATCGACCGAAACGTTGTGAAAATCACACTCCAGTCTGACGAATAATAATACATATAAATACATTTAATTGTGATCTAAAAAGTTTGCCTGTATTTACACTAGTTGATCTAATTGTTCGGAAAATGACGGCCATTGAGCTCTGAATAGATTGTTTGAATTGGAATAAAATGAGATTTTAAAGCCAATCAAAAAAAAAACAAAAACAAAAAAACACTCTCCTAGCTACAACCACTATATATGATTTTCTCCACTCTCTATCTGTGCCTAAATGCAGATTCCATGAACTGCCAGCCTTTGGCATACTGTTCTGCTGGCATGCTTCCTGGCCTTCAAATCTAATGTAAATAAGACGAATAGTTTGCTCTTGCAAGGACCCGTGGTGCAGTGGTTACAGTACTGGGAAAAATCAATTGTAAAAGTTTGAAGGTTGAAGGTTTAATCCTCAGTGCGGGTGACCGAAGTATACATTTGCGAATTACTTACTTATTAATTACTGCAAATTTCTATCCAGTCATGGCTGACGGAACAAGAGCACGCTACCCCCGTGAAGTAAATAAAGGGTATTGCTCAAAATTCCGTCCAAATTCCTGAGTTCGACAAGATACACCTGAAGAAGGTCGGAGGTTATATCACACTCAAGATGAGAACAGTAGTCCGATGAATAATAATATATGAACTATGAACTACTACCCTTTCCGGGTGTTACCGGCCCAGTTCATCAGATAGTTAAAGATGACACATCTTTTGCCACTTGGATCTTTTTACGTTAATAAAATTTACGTTGAAGTTTAAAAGGTGAGCATGTTGTAATTTTCTGATTATTTTCTTTCGTTCTGCCAAGGGCAAAACCGCTGTGAGAGAATATCTCACATTTTCATTTAACTTTAATCACATGTTTGCATTCTGGCGCTGTTTTACAATTGGTCACTGTACAAAGAAAGACAACTCTCATTTACTAAAAGATCCGTTCATTTTTTTCATCTCATAGTTTAGGATGCGATATTTTTTTTTTTATTTTATTTTTTTTTAAATCAAAACATTAAAAAAAGAAAGCTGCAACAAAGTTTTTAAAAATGTCACAAAGTTGATAACATTAATAATACAAAATGTAGTCTTTACACAAAGAGAAAACCAACGAACCCACAATATTTTCATCAGATGAAAACATTTAAAAATAAAATTCGGCAACTCCCCCCCCCCCAATTAAAAAGTAAATGTTATGGTAAGGTTTGTAAGAAATTAGTCTTTAACCTTAAAAAAAAAAAAAAAAAAATACCAAGAATGAAACTTAAGGATGAAATTTAAAGCTGCAGCAACTTTTATTTTATTTATTTTTTTTTTTTACTGTAACCAAGCTTATAATATTAATAACAACAACGTTTAGTTTTTAACATTACAAAAAATGAAAATGCGTGGCACAGTGACAAATTGTAAAACAGCGCCATCAAACTTCTGTTTACATTAAGCGCGTTACCGGTGTCGACCGAACGGGTCCCTTTTAGTGATTACATGGGTCGGGATATTTTTACAACCAACTAAACGGCAAATCTGCAAAAAAAAAAAAAAAAAAATGTTCCTTGGTAAAAAAAAAAAATAAAATAAATAAAATAAATAAATAAATAAATAAATAGAATATACAAAAAAAAAATGTACCAATTTAGAGTGCAGGGAAATAACTTGAATATGCTTCAAGGGCAATAACTCTTTTTAATTATGCTTGAAAGCAGAAAAATCGGTGCTTGTTAAGTCGACACATTGATTTTATTTTTTTTTTCAAAGATATGTTTTAAGCAAAAACAAAATTACGTACTCAATTATCATGCTGAAAATAGTAATATGTCCAAAAATTACGAAAAATCATCGAATAGAAAGTTAAAAGTAATTTTTACGGAAAATTGGGTAAAATCGCATTTTCTTAGACGTTATAAGGGACATCACTCCAAAAAGAAAATTTGGGTTTGTATTACTGTACACAGATTCGAAAAAGTTGTCAAAAGACAAATATATAACAAATAAATGTTATCAAAGGCAAGATAAGTTACTTTTCTACCAAATTGGATACATTTTTTTTTTGTTTTTATTCAATGTAACATGTTTATTCAGCTCGAAAAACATGCAATGTTTACTGATGTATTGGAAAATTCAAAATGGCGCCCGACACTCTCTTTAACATGGTAAGTTTGGGAAAAGGTGTTATAAATAATAAACTAGACAAAATACTATTAAAAAAACACCGAATATATGTCAACTTATGTCACGGTAACATATAATGAGCGAATTTCTGACAGTATTTTGTCTAGTTTATTATTTATAACACCTTTTCCCAAACTTACTGTGTTAAAGAGAAAGTCGGGCGTCATTTTGAATTTTCCAATACATCGGTAAACACTGTATGCTTTTCGAGCTGAATAAACATGTTACATTGAATAAAAACACAAAAAAATATATCCAGTTTTGTAGAAAAGTAACTTATCTTGCCTTTGATAACATTTATTTGTTATATATTTGTTTTTGACAACTTTTTCGAATCTATGTGTACAGTAATACAAACCCTATTACTATTTTCGGCAAATTATAATCCTAATAATAGAACTTATCAATCCTCATCTAAAAAAAGGTAAATATGACGAATCTTTCCATCCTCGAAAAATCGGGAGCGCTGAAAACGAAAATAATGTTTAAAATCCCGGCAAACAAGTAGTTTCCAAGATATGAAAAAATGTTAGGTTTAAAAAAAGTGGGGGATCACTTTTCTATAATAATTAACGTAAAATGAGCACCCACTTTATGGCCACTTTTTCTTTTTTTTAGAAGGGGGTTAATATAGAAAAGTGATCCCCCACTGCATCTTGAGAGTGGAAAGATACTGCCAGAAAAAAAAAAAAAGCACCAAAAAAGTGCTCATTTTATGTTAAATTGTGTTCATTGTATGTTGACCCCCCCTCCCCAAGTGCTCATAAAGTGGGGTCTTATTTTACATTAAATTATTATAGAAAAGTGATTCCCACTTTTTTTAAAAAACTAACATATCTTCATATCTTGGAAACTACTCGTTTTCTGGAATTTTAAACATTATTTTTGTTTTCAGCACCCTCAAAAACCTATATTAGTGGTAATTTTAAAGAATTTTTTGAGGGTGGAAAGATACTGCACCTTTATCAATGTTTCAATCAGTCATCTGTTTTCCTAGTTTTGCATATGAATTACAAAATATCTGATATTTCCCCCAAACTTTTGCATGCATATATCTATAATATAATACAAAGCTGAATGTCTGTGTGTATGTTTGTCTGGTCACGAATAGGCTCCTATATGGTTGACTATTTTAAAAAACTGATTACATATAATGACAGAAGATGTATCGAGACACAGGAATGGGTATGTTTGATCTGGCAGGACGGTGATTCATTAAAATTGTGGGTTCTGCGTTCGTGCCTGGTTCACAAAGTATGGAAATAAAAAAAATTAAAAATTAAAAATAAAACGTTTACAAGTGTTTTTGATATAGATGTACATTAAGAATACTTTGATAAGTATGTTTTAACTTAAATAGAGATGGTTAGGATTAGGGTGGAAAAATACTGCCAGAAAAAAAAAAAAAAAAAAAAAAAAAGGTGCTCATTTTTATATTAAATTGTGTTCATTGTATGGTGACCTCCCTCCCAAAGTGCTCATAAAGTGGGGTCTCATTTTACATTAATTTATTATAGAAAAGTGATCTCCCACTTTCTTTTTTTTTAAAACTAACATATCTTCATATCTTGGAAACTACTCGTTCTCTGGAATTTTAAACGTTATTTGTTTTCAGCAGCCCCGAAAACCTAAATGTGGTAATTTTAAAGGATTTTTCGAGAGTAGAAAGATTCTTCATATTTACCCTTTTTGTTGTTGTTGTAGTTTTACAAAGTTTTAGATGAGGATTGGAAATATTCTTCATATTTAACAACCCCCCCCCCCAAAAAAAAAACCCCATTAAGTTTTGTAATTTAAGTTCGACAGAAAAATTCCCCAGTTTGACAATTGACAAGATTCATATAAAAAAGGTCAAAGATCATTAGGATAGCTTTGAAGGTGAGTTATTGACAATGAGACACAGTAAATTTATGAAGCAAGTATACAGGAATGTGTGATGATTGTCTGTTCCTGACAAAATTACATTAACAATTAAGTATTCTTTCCCAGAATTGCCTGCCTGTGGAACACTGTTTCGCTGGCCTGCTTCCTGGTTGAATACAACATGGTAGCCTTCCAATCTAATGTAAATAAATTCTTGTTGAACCGTCCCCATAAATAATCAAATTCTAACCAATTTACACCATTAACGGTTACTACACTACCATCTTAGATTCATTAACCCTCATCCTCGAGTGGCCTTCGGACCTTGATAAGTCATGATTCCCAAGGAAAAAGAAAAGGATGGCTAGATAGCCATACCAATCATCGTCTTATCAACAGGAATATATTGCACCGTAATCCTGACAAAAAAAAAAGGGAGAAATTAATTAACTTTGTGGAGAAATAACTGAGCATCAAATAAAAAATAAATAAATAAAAATTTAAAAAAATAGATAAATAAAAATAAGAAACAGATCGTTAGAAATTGAAAAATAGATAAACAAAAATTAAAAAAATAGATAAATAAAACTTAAAGAAATGATATATAAAAATTAGAAATAGATAAATAAAAATTTTAAAAATAGATAAACAAAAACTAAAAAAAAAAAAAACTTAAAAAAATAGATAAATAAAAAATAAAAATATAGATAAAAATAAAAAATAGATAAAAATAAAAAATGGATAAAAATAAAAGATAAATAAAAAATAAAAAAATAGATAAAAATAAAAAATAGATAAAAATAAAAAATAGATAAAAATAAAAAATAGATAAAAATAAAAAATAGATAAAAATAAAAAATAGATAAAAATAAAAAATAGATAAAAATAAAAATATAGATAAAAATAAAAATATAGATAAAAATAAAAAATAGATAAAAATAAAAAATAGATAAAAATAAAAAATAGATAAAAATAAAAAATAGATAAAAATAAAATATAGATAAAAATAAAAATATAGATAAAAATAAAAATATAGATAAAAATAAAAATATAGATAAAAATAAAAAATGGATAAAAATAAAAAATGGATAAAAATAAAAAATGGATAAAAATAAAAAATAGATAAAAATAAAAAATAGATAAAAATAAAAAATAGATAAAAATAAAAAATAGATAAAAATAAAAAATAGATAAAAATAAAAAATAGATAAAAATAAAAAATGGATAAAAATAAAAAATGGATAAAAATAAAAAATAGATAAAAATAAAAAATAGATAAAAATAAAAAATAGATAAAAATAAAAAATGGATAAAAATAAAAAATGGATAAAAATAAAAAATGGATAAAAATAAAAAATGGATAAAAATAAAAAATGGATAAAAATAAAAAATGGATAAAAATAAAAAATGGATAAAAATAAAAAATGGATAAAAATAAAAAATAGATAAAAATAAAAAATGGATAAAAATAAAAAATGGATAAAAATAAAAAATGGATAAAAATAAAAAATGGATAAAAATAAAAAATGGATAAAAATAAAAAATGGATAAAAATAAAAAATGGATAAAAATAAAAAATGGATAAAAATAAAAAATGGATAAAAATAAAAAATAGATAAAAATAAAAAATAGATAAAAATAAAAAATAGATAAAAATAAAAAAGATAAAAATAAAAATATAGATAAAATAAAAAATGGATAAAAATAAAAAATGGATAAAAATAAAAAATAGATAAAAATAAAAAATAGATAAAAATAAAAAATAGATAAAAATAAAAAATAGATAAAAATAAAAAATAGATAAAAATAAAAAATGGATAAAAATAAAAAATGGATAAAAATAAAAAATGGATAAAAATAAAAAATGGATAAAAATAAAAAATAGATAAAAATAAAAAATGGATAAAAATAAAAAATGGATAAAAATAAAAAATGGATAAATAAAAAAATGAAAAAAGGGAGAAATTCATTAACTTTGTGGAGAAATAATTGAGCAGCAAAGAAAAAAATAAATAGATAAATAAAAATAAAGATAGATAATTAGAAATTAAAAAATAGATAAACAACAATTTAAAAAAGTAGATAAATAAAAATTAAAAAATAGATAAATGAAAATAGATAAAGAGAAATTTAAAAAATAGATAAATAGAAATTTAAAAGTATAGATAATAGAAATGAAAAAACTAGATAAACAGAAATGAAAGAATAGATAAACAGAAATGAAAGAATAGATAAACAGAAATGGAAAAATAGATAAAAATTAAAAAATAGATAAATAAAAGTTAAAAAATAGATAAATAAAAATAGATTAATAAAAAAAGGTAAATTAAAAATAGACACATAAAAAAGATAAATAAAAAAGATGAATAATAGATAAATAGAAATAAAAAAATAAATAGAAATTTTAAAATAGATAAATACAAATTTGAAAAAATTCAAAAATATATAAATAAAAATAAAAAATAGATGAATAGAAATTAAAAAAATAGAAAAATAAAAAAATAGATAAATAAAAAGTAGATAAATAAAAAGTAGATAAATAAAAAAATAGATAAATAAAAAAATAGATAAATAAAAAGTAGATAAATAAAAAGTAGATAAATAGAAATTAAAAAACATAAATAGAAATTTTAAAATAGATAAATAAAATAAATTAAAATTTAAAAAATAGATAAATAAAAATAAAAGATAAATAAAAATTTATAAAAATATATAAATAAAGATTTGAAAAAAATTAAAAAATATATAAATAAAAATAAAAATATATGAATAAAAATAGATAAAAAAAATAAAAATAGATAAATAAAAAATATATAAATAAAAATAAAAAATAGATAAATAGAAATTAAAAAATATATAAGCATAGATGAAATGAAGCTGTTATGCCTGCATAGCATTTTTGTGTTAATCAGTATGGTGGATATGGAGACATAGCAATGCACATTTCAAAGCAGAGGTGTGCACACACACACACACACACACACACACACACACACACACACACACACAGACACACATTCCAGGTGGATATTTATCTACATTTTTGTGTTCCACAAAAATGACCAGAATTGTAATTATCACAAAAACAAAGAACTGTTTACATGTGTTATTTTGGAGAAACCATGAATAAATGCACTTCATTTGCACTTAAAAAAAATACAGAGCCGGATTTTTATTTTTTGTTTTTTTTGTTTCAAACAACATGCGCGTCAATGTGTTTGAAATGTAGCGACACAATTGGAGTGTAATGGCTACATGACCATGCATAGACTTAACTGAATTGTTGGATATAGAGACGTGACGATGCACATTTAAAAGCAGAGGTGTGCTTTTAATCTACATTATTGTGTTCCATAAAAATGAACAGAATTGTAATTATCATGAAAACAAAACATTCCATGTCAGGAGTTATAAATTGCACAATGCAAAATGAAAAAATGTTGATAATAAATGAATAATTACTGTGTATCTTATTCTTATGAAACCTTCTTCCATCATCTTTCTCTGTATGTAAATGCATTCATGAATAATTACTATGCGTCTTATTCGTACTGTTTTCTTAGGAAGCCTCCTTCCATCATCTTTATCAATGATTAATAAAGATGAAAAATCTGCACCTGTCGTATGTCATCATTTTGATGAAATTATCGTACATAGCCATGACAAGGATAAACAACACACTTGAACGGGCACCATAGCTATAAATAATACACCTGAATGTGGCGACACACATTTTAAAGCAGAGGTATGCATACATGCATATTACAAATAGAATTTGATTTACATTAAATGACCGGAATTGTAATTATCACGAAAACAATGAACTGTTTATCTTCCAAGGTCAGAAGTTATGAATTGCGCAATGCAAAATAGAAAAAAATAAAATAAATAAAAACAAAATAATAATAAAAAATAAATAAAGTAAAATAAAAATAAGATAAAAATATATAAAAATAAAATAAAAATAAAATATAAACTAAAATAAAACCTAAGTAAAAATTGAATAAAATAAATAAAAATAAAATAAAAATAAAATAAAAAAACAAAACAAAAATAAAATAAAATATAAAATAAAACAAAAATAAAAAATAAAATATATAAAAATAATATAAATAAAAATAAAATAAAAATAATATAAGTAAAAATAAAATAAAAACAAAATAACATAAATAAAAATAAAACAATAATAAAATAAAAAGTAAAATAAATAAAAATAAAATATAAAATAAAAATAAAAGAAAACAAAAATAAAATAAAAAATAATAAAATAAAATATAAAATAAATTAAAAAAATAAGTGAAAATAAAATAAAAACGAAACATAAATAAAAATAAAATAAAACAAAAATAAAATGAAAAATAAAAATAAAATAAAAATAAAACAAAACTAAAACAAAAATAAAATAAAAAATAAAAAAAATAAAACAAAAATAAAAAAAATGAAATAAATAAAAATAAAATATAAAAAAAATAAAATAAAAATAAATGAAAATAAAATAAAAACAAAATAACAAATAAAAATAAAATAAAACTAATACAAAAATAAAATTAAAAATAAAATAAATAAAAATAAAAAATAAAATAAAACAAAAATAAAAAAATAAAATAAATAAAAATAAAATAAAATATAAAAAAATAAAAATAAATAAAAATAAAATATAAAATAAATAAAAATAAAATAAAACAAAAATAAAAAAAATAAAATAAATAAAAATAAAATAAAATATAAAATAAATAAAAATGAAAAAATATAAAATAAATAAAAATAAAATAAAAATAAATGAAAATAAAATAAAAGCAAAATAACACCGAAACAAAAAGGAATCTAGATTGAAATTTATAACGATTTTCTCTCATTGTTTGGGAAGTTGAATAAAAACAGTACAAAAATTTGCATTCTTACCGCTCTTTTGGCACTGCCAGATTACTGGTGAGATAATCAAAAAGAATTTTATTGAATTTTGGCGTGGTGGAGCCATCAAAAACATCAATTGCTCGAATCTCGAGTAGGAGCGCAGGATCGTAGGTGTTGTTTCGACAGAAATAGAGGTCACTCTGAATGATCACGTTCATTCTCTGGAAATATAAAATTTTACAACTTTAATTATCTCCCTTTTATAGATTGGCTGTTTGGAGTTTGTCTTGGCCTTTGGGTCAAGATCAAAGTGTAGTATCTGTTCTTCAGATGCTGCACTTCAATTTCTTGCTCTCTGTCAGTGGAGGAGAAATCTTGAACGACTGAGACAATTTTAATTTTTGTTCCTATTCTCCACATAAAAAAAACGACCCTGGTGTCTAACTCTGTCCCGTGGGGAGACATTGTAAATAGGAACTAAGACAACGAAAAGAAGTCTATTATTTTAATTGGAATTCATTATTGAGATGAGTATTATTTATATTAATTTATATTTTTGTAGACTATTATCCTCATCTTTTTTAGTTGCTGTTTCACAACATTTTGGCCAGCTATTCCCCTGGCCTTTGTCAGGTGGTAACCGCGACGGGATAGGAACTCTGAATCTCCTGACTGCATCCACAGCAATTACTGCCTTCCATAGTTGTTGTCATCTAACCATGTTTTGGCCAAGTAAGCCTTTAGCCGGCTTTGGGTAGGATTGAAACCGCTATCCTCAGACAATTCTCACCTGGAACCGTAGAGAATTTTTTTTTTTTTTTTTTTTTTTACATAGGCATCACCGCTTATCAAGGCCAAGAGGCCACTCGAGGATAAGGGTTAAGGAGTGTACAGTAGAAACTGGACAATATAGTAATCTAAAAGTGAAAATGTGTATGTCCGCAAAAGGATATGTTTGCGGCGTCTTCTCGAGGCGGTTGCTCATTTTAAAAGCTTTTTATATCACGCTGGAATCATAATATCTACGAGTTGCGAACGGGCGTCGCCCGTCTATTTAATTTGCCCAACTTTGAAACGTTAAATATTCGACATTTTGGGATCACCGCATATTGCTTTCGTTTTTCGGTATAAAAAAAGCGAAAGTTGATTCGAATCCCTGGCCCATGGCCAGTGGTCTCTAGAAAGCGATGTAACGTTTGGTCAATGTCGGCTTACTGTCATCATATCAGACGGTTGCTTTCATTTCGAGACAAGACACTCCCCTAATAAACGGGGGAGCTGTTTTTCCCCAAAGTTAGGTAAAAAACAAACAAACCGGGTTATTGACCTCATTAAAAACTATCCCGCAGAAAATGTTAACTGCTGAATAGCTATTGCTTACGTCGTTGTCGTTGTCATCATCATCATCGTAATGCTCACACAAAATGTTAACTCTACGACTTCCATGCGGGCACCTGTCAATTCTATTCTTACTTAAATAAATTCAAACATCTTTCATTAACTCATTCTGGCTGGCCGAGCGGTTAACGTGTCAATTTTTTTTCACATTTTATTTTCCAACTTCGCCTCAGGACTACGGGTTCGATCCTGCAAACTTACCCAAACTTTTTTTACCCCCCCCCCCCCTCTCCCGGGTTTCTTAATTTTCACACTGATTTTTTCCCGGCTAAAACCCAAATATAAAAGTTTCGCATGGGTTCGCATAACCTATATATTAAGTTTCATATCTGTAGACCAAAAACTGACAGAGGAGTTTGGTAGGCAAATTTTTTTAAACAAATATATATACGCATGCATAAGTGGTGATCACTGTGTAAAAAAAAAAAAAAAAAAAAAAAAATATAGAAATAGGTTTGCGTTTACTATAACTTTTTATGCAAATATTACGCAAGTATAAATCATGTAGAATATCTGCATGAATATAATTACACATAATAGTTAACTAAAGGTGATCATCCCATAAGAAAAACGAAAAAAAAAACTAATAGGGAATTAATTAAAATTAATGTTTAAAAGAATATGCAAATTAGCTAGATCTTTTGAAGATGAATGCAATTCAACGACCCATATATAGTATCGCTCAGTTTTGAATGGCCACCTAGTACATTTTGACATCCTCGGCCCTTTGTGGCCTTTGGGCCAAGATCAAAGTGATTTTTTTTTCTTTTTTTGTTATTACACGCTAATAAAAAATGTTTTAAAAATTAGGTGCTAAGTAGGACATCCCCAAGTACGAAAGGGCGAACGTGGTATTATGGTTTTAGTTCTAGAGTGACAAGGATGACCAACGACCCCGATTGTTTTCCTCCCTTTTGAGTTGGCCTTGTGCCTAAGCTTTTTGTTCATGTTCATTTTTTGCCTGAATAAAAGATTTAATATCTCAAAGTGTAATATCTGTTCCGGCAGATACTGCATTTTTAGACCATTGCCCTTGTAACAATAAGTTATTGGTCCATGTAGGGAAAACCCTATATACCATGACAGCAGTACCAGCTCCCCCTTTCCTCCCCTTGGGGGAGCTGGTCTCCCCTTCCACTTCACATTAAAAACGACCTTGTGTCATATTTTGCTTACGTGGAGAAGCAAATAAATACCCCCCCCCCGGCTCTTTTTGGCCTTCGGGCCAAGATCAAAGTGTAGTATCTGTTCCGGCAGATGCTGCAATCAAAGACCATATGTGGAGGCAACCCCACATATAAGACCATTACTCTTGTAGCAATCAGTTATTGGTCAATGTAGGGAAAACCCTTCATACCAATTATCACTATCCAGCTCCCCTGCTCCTCGGGGAGCTGGTCCCCCTTTCCTCAATCTCTCCACATTAAAAAACGGCCTTGTGCCTAATTTGCTCAGTCGGGAAGCAAATAAACCTAGTACATTTTTATAAATTTTTCCCAAAAATGTTTTTTTTTTTTTTTGGATTGTGATAATTATATCAAAGGTAAATATGATAAGCATTAAAATTTTTCTTGGTAACTTGCAAATAGAAATAAAATAAATATTTAAAAAAAAATATTGAAAAAAAAAGGGGGGGGGATCTTGAAAAAGTGTCCACCCCTCTTTAGTGGAATATTTCCATGATTAGACTCTTCTAACCGCGTTGTTTTCTCGAAATTCATATTTGATAAGAATTATTAAAAATGCCCACTATACCAATGGAAATAAGAGAATTGATTTTTCCTATTTGCAATGCCCCCCCCCACCCCACGGGACAGAGTTAGACACCAGGGTCGTTTTTTAATATGGAGAAAAGGAACAAAAATAAAAATTGTCTCAGTCGTTAAGGATTTCTCCTCCACTGACAGAGAACAAGAAATTGAAGTGCAGCATCTGAAGAACAGATACTACACTTTGAGGTATTTATTTGCTCCCCCACTGGGCAAATTAGGCACAAGGCCGATTTTTAATGTGAGGAGTGAAGGGGATGGACAGTGACAATTGGTATGAAGGGTTGCCCCTACATTGACCAAGGTCTGACATGTGAGGTTACTCCCACATATGGTCTTTGCTTGCAGTATATGTCGGAACAGATACTACACTTTGATCTTGTTTATATAGTTTATTTCCGTAATGAAAAAATTTTACAATTAAATAATGAGAAATTCAAAAAATAAAAGCAAAAAATTAACATTTGTAAACAAACTTAGGCACAAGGCCATACAAGAAGTGGGATGGGGAGTGTTGCAGGGTCTTTGTTATTAAAGTGAAAATGGAGTCTTTGGCGACTTTACTCTTGACTGGCAACATTTACCACAATACCTCATTCACTCTGTGGACACTAAACTAACTAATGAAAACCCCAGCGTTTTTGGAAAAAAACTCTCTCTCGCACGCGCGTGCGTGTGAAAAAATAAAAAGTTCTTGAATTTTTGACCCGAAGGCCACTTAAGAGAATTGATTGCTATGAAGAAAGAGAAAGGCCAATCCCTTAATTCCATTGCTAAACAGTTTGCAATGCATGGATCAACAGTGAAAAAAAAAAAAAAAAAAAAAAAAAATGGAAAAAGATATTGTAACCTATGGGACGATCAAGAATCTTCCAAACGGCTATAAAAAGATTGAAAAAAAAAAAAAAAAACTGAAAAAAGAGATGAGAGGAGACTTTGTTTAAATTCAAAGAAATACCCATATTATGGGGGGGGGGAGCGGCAAGAAGCTCTTTGTAAATATATCTCTTTCTACATGTAAGAGAACTTTACGGGGAGGGTATGTTGCTTGCAAAAAAAAAAAAAAAAAAAAAAAAAAAAAACACTTAAAAATGAGGCATGTTGCTGACAAGAAAAATTTCTTTAAGAATATGTTGCAAAAAAACAAAAACAAAAAAAGAACTTGATAATATTGTCTACTTAGATGAATGCAGGATAGACCTCTATCCAAGGGGCCCGAATATATGTAAGAACAACCCCATACCTACGTGAGAAGCATAAATATGCCAGGAAAACCTTCAAAGAGGCAAATTCCTCTATTAATATTTGGGGATGTATCAAAGCTACTGGAGAGAGATGCACAGATGCATCAAACTGTATAAAGGTAACTTGACCAGTTATAAATACCAAGATATATATTGGATGAAACATACCTTCCAACCTACCAAAATGAGCATGTATTTATGCAGGATGGGGCAAAGTGCCATACCTCTAGAAGTTCTAGAAGATTTTGAAGAAAACGGTATTACTGTGTTGGCCGATTGGCTGCATAGAAAATCTTTGGAGTTTTTTTAAATTTAACACATACACCAAGGAACTTGGATCAATTATGAGGATTAAAGAGGAATTCAACAATATCCCAAATTCTTACATAATGCTCTATGATTTGGTGCTAAAAAGGTCTTTATAACAAAGGTTGGCACACAAAATATTAAAAGCAAAAATGTACAACCCCTCCCCCCCAAAAAAAACTGAAGAGATTAAAAAAATTTGTATTTATTTGCTTCCCCACTGAGCAAATTAGGCACAATGTCGTTTTTTAATGTGTGTGTGTGCGAGGAAAACTAGCTCCCCCAAAGGGGCACTCTGGCAGGGTCCAAAATTAGCAATTGTCTGATATGAAGGGTTTCCCCCACATTGACCAAACTAATTGACTTAAAAAGCAATTATCCGATATGAAGGGTTGCCCCCACATTGACCAGAACTGATTACTTCCTTCTCCGCTCCTGGCTCGAAGGCCAAATTATCATTAAAACATATATTTATATAAAAAAAACTTTAAATTAATAAGTTAAAATTTTTTTTTGTTCATATGTCATACTGGCCACATTTCATAACTCTCCCGCCTCTTCCGTGCTTAATCATTAAAAAAAATCTTTTTTTTCATATGTCATACTGGCCACATTTCATAACTCCCCACCTCTTCCATGCTTAATCATTAAAAAAAAATTTTTTTGTTCATGTCATACTGGCCACATTTCATAACTCTCCCACCTCTTCCATGCTTAATCATTAAAAAAAAATCTTTTTTTTTATATGTCATACTGGCCACATTTCATAACTCCCCACCTCTTCCATGCTTAATCATTAAAAAAAAATTTTTTTGTTCATATGTCATACTGGCCACATTTCATAACTCTCCCGCCTCTTCCATGCTTAATCATTAAAAAAACATTTTTTTGTTCATATGTCATACTGACCACATTTCATAACTCTCCCGCCTCTTCTGTGCTTAATCATTAAAAAAAATCTTTTTTGTTCATATGTCATACTGGCCACATTTCATAACTCTCCCACCTCTTCCGTGCTTAATCATTAAAAAAAAATCTTTTTGTTCATATGTGATACTGGCCACATTTCATAACTCCCCACCTCTTCCATGCTTAATCATTAAAAAAAAATCTTTTTTGTTCATATGTCATACTGGCCACATTTCATAACTCTCCCGCCTCTTCCGTGCTTAATCATTTAAAAAAATCTTTTTGTTCATATGTCATACTGGCCACATTTCATAACTCTCCCGCCTCTTCCGTGCTTAATCATTTAAAAAAATCTTTTTGTTCATATGTCATACTGGCCACATTTCATAACTATTAATAATATTAATAATATGGACAATAGGAATCCGAAGAAAAAAAATTTTAAAGAAATTTTTGGGAAAAATTTATAAAAATGTACTGGGTGCCCATTTGAAACTGACCGATGTTGTATAAGAAAGTTGTATTTTCTTTTTAACTAAATAGAAAAAAAAAGTTTTTTTAATATGAATATCAATACACACAAAAAACAAGTGAAGCATGCATGGTCCCCTGTGAGTGCACAGTGAACAAGGCATAAAAAAATGACTAAGTTCAGCATTTGTCCCCCCCCCCCCCGCACGTAGCCCCAAAAGTCCCCAGGGGTGTCAAATCCTGGTTAAAATGAACAAACAGTGCAGTTTTACGCCTTAACATATGAAAATTTGAGTTCTGCACCATGCAAAAAAAAAAAGAAATGACAAAGTCCATCATTGCCCCCCCCCCCATTTAGCCCCAAAAGTCCAAGGCCTTAACATATTTAAATTTGAGTTCAGCACCTTGCAAAACTGCTAAATAGACATACACAGAAAATTTTTGACAAATATGGCAAAATAGTCCCCAAAAAATGGAGTGTTTTTATTAGTCCTGAAAGAGCCCCTGGGGCACACCCAAGGGTTATCACAAAGTACAGACAAACAAAATTATATAGAAATCAGTTAATTACAACTTTTCAGAAAGTTTTATAAAAATCCAAGGCATCAATTTTTTTTATAAGCACAAAAGTGTCAATTTTAACCATTTTAACACGAAAGGCACCCCTAGGGGGGCAACTGGTTTTCCCTGAAAATCCGTTCTGTTACTTTTTTACTCATATCATGTTTAATGTTTGCAGAAAATTAAAAAAATTTCAAGGTGTAGTTATTGAGAAAAATGTGGACAGACGTACAGACAAACGGACAAGGGTAAATTTGCAGGTTCACCCTCCTTTTGTTGGGGGGGGGACAAAAAGCAAATTTATAGGAGTATAAATATATATATATTTTTTGTCTCTGATTAAGATAAGGATGGGATAATACGTATTATTTGGATTCTTCAAACTACTGTTTTCATCTTGAGTGTTATTTTCGCAATGTTTCAGCCTATGTAACCTCCGACCTTCTTCAGGTGTTTTTCGTCGAACTTGAAAATCTTTTTGCCGAACTCTGGAATCTGCATGGAACTTTGAATGGAACCCTTTATTCAATCAACAGGAGTCACATGCTCTGAGAGTTCTGTCAGCCATGACCAGGTAGAAGTCTCAAGTAATTTGCCATTGGATTTCCTTAGCACTTGCCGCACTTCAGAAGAGTTTCATTTAGACCTGAATTTTATCTAATAACTAGTGAAGGGACGATCCAAAAATTTTTCCCAATTCCGATACAATTACTGATTCTGATTCTTTTGAAATCACTAAATATTTATTTATGGAATTGTTTTTCTTTAGATTTAAATTACCGATTTCGATACAATTCCCGATTCTGTTTTAAATTCCCAATTCTGATCCAATTACCGATTCTGTTTTAAATTACCGATTCCAATACATTTACCGATTCTGTTTTAAATTCCCGATTCCGATTCTTTTGAAATCATTAAATATTTACTTATATGGTTGCGTTTCTTTAGATTACATAAAAACCCATGTGATATATTTTTGTGAATGTAAAAATACGCGTTTGAGGGTGATCTATACATTTTAATTTTGTTTGTAACTTAAAACCAATACACATTTACCTTTGTTATCGTTAGTAGCAGTAATAGAAAATTGAGTCTCAAATAAAAGTAAACCAAAATAATAAACAAGTACAAGAATCGTTTTTGGCATCGGAAAGTAGGAACAATTTTCTCCGATTCCGATACCTTAAAAAGCTCCGAATTTCTCGATTCTTATTAATTGTCCCAACAAACTGTGGGTCCTTGCAGATTCCCAAAGTTGACAGAAAGATTCCCGAGTTCGACAAGATACACCTGCAGAAGGTCGGAGGTTACATCAGCCGAGACGTGAAAATAACACTCATGATGAGAACAGTAGACCGAATAATCCAAATATTATAAAAAAAAAACAAGTGAAGCATGCACAGTCCCATGTGAATGCACAGTAAACGAGGCATAAAAAAATGATAAGGTTCAACATCCCCCCCCCCACCCATTTAGCCCGAAAAATCCCCATGGGACGTCAAATCCTGGTGAAAATGAACGGTGCAGTTTTAGGCCTTAACATATGAAAATTTGAGTTCTGCACCATGCAAAAAAAAAAACAAATGATCAAGTCCACATTGCCCCCCCTCCCATTTAGCCCCAAAAGTCCCCAAGGCCTTAACATATTTAAATTTGAGTTCAGCACCATGCAAAACTGCTTAATAGACATATACAGAAAATTTTGGACAAATATGGTGAAATAGTCCCCCCAAAAAATGGAGTGTTTTTATTAGCCCTAAAAGAGCCCTGAGGCACATCCACGAGTTATCGCAATGTATAGACAAAATTATATAGAAATCAGTTAGTTACAATTTTTCAGAAAGTTTTATAAAAATCCAAGCTATCAATTTTTTTTTTTAATAAGCACAAAAGTGTCAATTTTAGCCATTTTAACCTGAAAGGTACCACTGGGTGGGTGTGTGTGTGGGGGGGGGGGGCAACCGGAGTTTTCTCTGAAAATCTGTTCTGTTACTTTTTTACTCATATCATGTTCCTATTTACAATGCCTCACCACGGGACAGAGTTAGACACCAAGGTCGTTTTTTTTTTGAGGACGTGGAGAAAAGGAACAAAAATAAAAATTGTCTCAGACGTGAAGGATTTCTCCTCCACTGAGAGCGAACAAGAAATTGAAGTGCAGCATCTGAAGAACAGATGGTATTTATTTGCTCCCCCACCGAGCAAATTAGGCACAAGGCCGATTTTTAATGTGAGGAGTGAAGGGAGGGGGAAGGGAAAAAGGGGACCAGCTCCCGAGAGGTGGGAAATGGGAGCTGGTTAAAGGTCAGGCATGTGGGGTTGCCCCCACATCTGGTCTTTGCTTGCAGTATCTGCCGGAACAGATGGTATTTATTTGCTCCCCCACTGAGCAAATTAGGCACAAGGCCGTTTTTAATGTGAGGTAAAAACCAGCTCCCCTAAAAGTAGGCAAAAAGGGGGCACTCTGGTTACCAAAAATAATAATTGTCCCAGTATAGAGGGTTTCCCCTCCATTGACTGGTACAAATTATCTTAAGTGCAGCACCTGTCGGAACAGATACTACACTTTGATCTTGTCCATAAGGCCAAAATTTCCAAAAATTCCAAGGCATAGTTATTGGGAAAAGTGCGAACGAACGGACGAACGGACAAGAGAGTATTTGCAGGTCCACCATCCTTTTGTTTGGGGGGGGGGATACATAGAAATATAAATTTCAGATAAAATACCTTATCTGACACCTGGAACATGTCTTGAAGGAATGCCATCAGGGTTTTCTCAAATTCGACCGGAAATTGGGATGCCTTAAGGTTGGTGTATACAAAACAAATCATTTTTTTTTTTTTTTTTTGTGTTAGGGCTGCGTGTGAGAGCAAAAAGTCTTTTTGAGACAGGAATCGACCAGCAAATGTGTTCTGAGTTCTTGATAGCGTCCTCTTTAATGGACAACAGATTAAAAAAAAAAAAAAAAAAAAAAAAAAGGACCTTTCGGACAATCGATGGACGAAAGAATACAAAAATTAAAAAAAACAAAACAAATATAAATATGCGTGTGTAGGATGCACTCCCTGGACATGGAGACTGGGAGAATACATTTATAAGAATACTACCACATTTCCTTTTGTTGGCGATATGAATGATTTGAGGGAGAATGACGTCAAAAATGGTTGACATGGTGAATTTTGATTCAATCAAAGATGAATCAATGAATATATATATATATATATATATATATATATATATATACATACACACACACACCCACCGGTTGTAGGGTTTGGTTTTCTAGAGGCAAATCCAATGAAACCCCCGAGATTATTAAAGAGTGCTCAATGCAGGATAGAGCTGGTATATAGTCTGTTTATTATACAAACATTATTGGTTACATATGTGCAGACATGTTTCAGTGGAATCCAAATTCAGAGACAACACTTCATCAGACCAAAAACGAATCGATAATTTTTATAATAAACAGACACACACACATATATATATATATATATTAGCAAGACGGGAAGCAGGCTTTGCCCGGTCATAAAATACGCTTAAATATGATATTTTAATTTGTCCAGATGGCATAAATATTATTATAAAGTCGTGATTTCATAAGTAAAAAAAAGTATTTGATCGGCTAGAATCGAAACCGAAAGCTAAACCGTAGCATTCAAAGCTGGTGACGTTACCACTGTACCAATGTGACACGCATATGAACTAATTAAAAATTAAAAAATAAACTAAGATTAATGTACAAAATATTTAAGGATTTTTTTTTAATTTTGACCCCTTAAAAACTATTTTAACCATAAAAGAAAAGACATAAAATATCCAATTATTTGACGGCCCCTAACGATGCTCTGCGACTTTTAGTTTTGGATTGGTTTGTTGATTGTTTTTGTTTTACGGCATATCAACCCTTTTCAGGTTATTTAATGCGAAATACAGTTATTTTGAAAAAAAATCTTTTAATAGAATATATTTGTTTTTTTCAAGTCGGTTTCTATTTAACCCATAGTTGGGACCCTAACAGGTACTACCACTCCGGGTCAGAATGGACCTGGGAGCAATGACAATTAAAGGGTGACTCCACACTCCCCAAAGCCTTCAAGCTGGAGCCTCACCATCGGATATAGTTTAAGGTCATATCCAGGACCTTTAATTTTGAAAGAGATAAGAGTTTGAAAATATGGAGACAGACAGACAGACATATAGCCTATATATATATATATATATATATATATATATATTACTTTTTCATAGATTTTCACCTGGAAAAACGGGCTACTATGGGCCAAAATTGAAAAGCTGGTCCCTGAAACGGTGTAAGTGGTGGCGGGGGAAGGAGGAATTAATTAGAGAGAAAAGATTTTACTACTTCCATTGATTTTAACCGATTGTAGCAGTTAACTCTCAGCAGAAAAAATATAGGAATCTACGATTATCAATGAAGTGGAGAGGTAATAGGCCTATAACACACCTCAGATATTGTGCTGCAGTTTGTGCTACATTTGCATGAAATTTTTTTAACCCTATTAAGGTCAAAATCATAGGGGAAAATATGAGTTCATTTTATATATATAGGGATAGGGGACAGGGAATAAGAAATCTGCATTAATTAAAATAATATTTATGCATATTTTATAATCAGGCAACACCAGGTGGTCTGCTAGTATTAATATAAAAGTGAGAATGTGTGTGTGTAAGGACACTTCCTAACCTATATACTCAACAACTTTTTAATCTGCAGACTAGAAACTTAGTATATAGGTGATTCAGATATGTGGAAAACTTTTTTTATAGGTTTTCATCCGGAATAAAGGGCTTCTAAAGGAATCAAAATCGACATATTGGTGCGTGGGAGTCGTTTAATTTTTCTCCGTTTGTTAACGGTTTCACGATTGCTCATGCGTGGATGGTTCACATTACAGATTCCTTATGATAAGAATAAGTAGTTTGTAAACATCTTCTTAAAGATGTTGTCAAGTTGGCCCAATGGTTATCGCACTTGACTCACTGTCTTTAGGTTTTGGTTTGATCTCAGGTCGAGTATTGTTTTTTTTTCTTATAAAAAGTGAACTGTAAACCCCCCCCCCCCAAAAAAAAAACAAAAACAAAAAAAAAAACAAAAACAAAAAAAACAACAACATTCACATGCATATGTCCTGGTTTCTTTCCATTTTTTTTTTTTTTTTTTTTTTTTACTTCATCTTTTTTTTAAAGGAATTTAACGGTCCGTTTAATACCTAAGGTATTTCCGTTTATAATAAAAAAAAAGAAATCTGCAATAATTAAAAACTAATATTTATGCATATTTTATGGCACGAAAAGAATTTGGAATCTTAAGATCTCCATCATTCCAGTAATTTTAGGAGAAACTGGACTAATGAAAAAGAATTAAAAAAAAAATATCTGGGAAATATACCCGGTTAACCAAGTGCAGGAGAGATTCAAACAATTGCATTAAACGGGACAGTAAGAATCGTAAAAAAGATCTCTCAGATGGAATATATGAGATGGCGGGTGAATGTCTGTCATCCAGTAGGATGCCCCATCTTTAGTTTCAACAAAATGATAAGTACAGTAAAAAAGTGACAAGACCAAATTATATATATGTATTTTTTACATTCTCATAAGTTTGTTCAAGCTGGGGATGGAGCATCCTTCTGGATGGCAAACATTCACCCACTAACTCAGGTATTCCAACCGAGAGATCTTTTTAAGTTTCTGACCGTCCCTTTAAGTGCAACTGTTTGAATCTCTCTTGCACTTGGTTCACCAGGTATATTTGCAGGGTAGTTTTTGAAATTCTTTTTAGTGAGTTCAGTTGCTCCTATAATTACTGTAATGATGGAGATCTTCCTAAGATTCCAGTTTCTTTTAAAGTCATACATAAGACCTTGGTGTTTTGCTATCGTTTCCCTTTCAGCCCTGTTTAACTCAGCATCATTGAAGACACTGACTTCTACTAGGGTTGCTTCTTTCTCCTCATCCCATATCACTATGTCAGGTTCTATGACTGCGTTTTCTAAGTTACATACCTGTAGGAATTGCATAGTCATAGCTGATGGTGTAGGACTTATTTCCAACTGTTCTTTCTGGTAAACATGTTCCCAGGATTTGCTGCTACATTCGATATTCAACTTTTTACGGTTAGTTTTGAAATACTTTTCATGAGCCCAGTTGCGCCTCTAATTACTGGAAAGATGGAGATCTTCCCCAAGATTCCAGTTTCTTTTCATGTCGTACATGAAACTTTGGTATTTCATTATCTTTTTCCCTCTCACCTGTTTAACCCAGCATCATTGGGGGACAATGATTTCTACTAAGGTTGCTTCTTTCCCCTTCTTGTCCCATATCACTGTCAGGTTTAATAGCTCTGTTTTCTAGGTACGTATCTGCAGGAATTGCATCGTCGTCTTGGATGGTGCATGACTTATCTCCAACTGTTCTTTCTGGTAAACATATTCCCAGGACTTACTGCTGCATTTGATATTCAACATTTTTATAGATCGTCCACTGGAGATATTTACACACTCCATTGTGTCGGGTCATATAGTAGTCATCCCCAGCAGAACCTTACGGTTGGATGTCGGGGGTTCATACTCTCTACTTCCGTGTGACAGAACTTGCACTTACTGTTATTGCGTAGACCGGTGGTTACCAACCTATTTTGGGCCATGCCCCACCTAGGCATTTCTAAAATCCTGATGCCTCCCCTTTGTGATATTTAATTTTTGTTATTAAAAATCCCTCTGTTATTCAGTGAAGTAAGCTTAAAAGGCCATTAAGATTCACTATGAAACAATTCACTGTTAATATGATAATAATAATAATAATAATAATAATAATAATTAATAGTAGTAATAATAATAATAATGAAAAAATAACTCATTCTCAAATTGCCTTATAGTCTTTGGTATAGTAAGCCCAAGGGTGCACGTCCTGTCTATGCCCCACCAAAACATGGGCATGCGCCCCATGTTGGGAATGACTGGCGTAGACCATTTAGAATGGGGTTCATTATTTTTATGCAAATATGTTATTGTCATCTCTCTCTCTCTCTCTCTATCTCTCTTTGACGGAATGGTCATTACTAACCAGCTGTAGCACTCTTCATGAATAGTTACCATTGACCCCAGTTCTGCACCATTCTGAGCAACTCAGCCATGCTAATGTCCTCGATGTCATTCACGTTGTCTGACATTCTGGTTTTGGTCTTCTACGTCCTCTTTTGCCAAGGGTTGTACTAAAGAGCAGATCTTTTTTTAGGCTGTCTGTTCTGGTCATGTTATGTAGCGTTTGGCTAGGGCCAACCGATACATAAAGGTTAAAATAAAATCCCTTTTTAATAACTTGATAGGTAGACTTCGAATGTTGATAGTCCACTAGTATGAATTAAAGAAAAAGAATTCGCAAATTTTGTTTTCAGGTTCAACGTTGTTATGACATTTTTGACAATTGACGAGAGGCAAGATAAGGAAAAAGTGCCAGTCTAAGGTGAGATAACTCACTAGTCTTAACTCGTTGTCATGACAACCGCTTAGTAAACAGGTGAAACCACGGACGATCGACGTAATTAAAACTGCTATGTGCCACAACCAGGGGGTCCTACAAACTACTACGATTCCCAACCTGGGGGCCACACCACAATACAACAGTCACACGTCTCAAAAATTTCTTGTCATTGATGTTGTCCAGCAGTCTTCGGCATGGTTCAGTCTTCACCAGAACCCATTTGTTTGTACGTTTGTCCGCCCGGCTAACACAAAGGAGATTTTTCAGTCTTATTTTAATTAAGAAAATTATTGAAATTATTTTTTTTTAAAAGAATTATTGGAAACACTTAAAATGTTTTTTTGTTTTTTTTTTCAACTATTTTAAATGAAATATAGTTTGCCATGCAGCACTGTTGGGAAAAAGAACGAATACTTGGCAAGCGGCCTAATATAGACTTCTCTATCTCTATAATAATAAAATTCCTTGTAACTAATCTAGAAAATCTATTGCCGGACGCTTTTCAAATATTCACTACTAGCGGGGGTACCCGGCGTTACCCGAGTGTTTGTTTCCGGGACGGGGGGGGGGGAGTTTTAAAAAATGTTATGGTAGGTAAGTAGGAAGGATCAAACCCGGAGTCATGAGTAAAAGTAGGAAAATAAAGTGTGAAAAAAAAAAAACAAAAAAAAACATCTGCAACGTTAACAGTTCGGCCACCAAGAAAAGTCCATTCCAGTTGTTTAGGAAAAAAAAACAAACAAAAAAACGACTACGGTAGGTCGGCGCGAACGTGAAAATATAATGTGAATTGTCCAGCACGCTAACCACTACGCCACAGAGCACTGCAGCTTAGTTTAGTGATTTTAAATAACTTCACATGAAAGAACTACGAAGCCAAACCGGTGTTCTCTTCTCAACTGTTCCTTGTGAACGATCCCCAAACGGTGTTAAGTGGTGGCAGGGGGAGGAGGAATTTATTAGAGAGAAAATATTTTACTACTTCCATTGATCTTAACCGATTTTGGCCGTGACTTCTCAGCAGAAAAAGTATAGAAATCTAAGATTATCGAGGAATTTGAGAAATAATAAGCCTATAACACACCTCAGATATTGTTCTGCCGTTTGTGCATATTATATTTGCATGAAATATCTTGATTTTTAATCCTATTAAGGTCAAAATCCGACGGGAAAAAATGAGTTCATTTTATTTATATAGAGATTAATAAACATTACTATCTATCTCTTTGACGGAATGGTCATTACTAACTAGCCGTGGCACTCTTCACGAATCATCACCATTGACTCCAGTTCTGAGCAACTCAGCCATGCTAATGTTCACAATGTCCTTCACGTTGTCCGATATTCTTGTTTTTGGTCTTCCATGTCCTTTTTTTTGCTAGAGTTTGTACTAAAGAGCAGATGTTTTTTTTAGGCCGTCTGTTCTGACCACATGTCCCAAAAATCACAGTTGCCTGTCATTGATGTTGTCCAGCAATCTTCAGCATTATCCAATCTTCTCCAGAATCCATTCGTTTATACGTTTGTCCATGAAGAAGTCTACGGTGGTACCACAATTCAAAAGCAGCAATTTTCTTATTTGAAAAGAATTAATTATTGCGACGAGTATTATTTATTAATTTATTTATTGCGGACTATTATCCTCATCTTTCTTAGATATTGTTTCACAACGTTTCGGCCTCTGGCCTTCAAAGAGATTCAACGTCTCTATCCACTGCACTGACAAAGGCCAGAGGAATAGTTGGCCGAAACGTCTTGAAACAACAACTAAAAAGATGAGGATAATAGTCCGCAATAGATAAAATGAAGCAATTTTCCTCTTGTCGACTTCCTTCAAGACCCAACATTCTGCTCCATATGTTGCTATTGAGAATACCAAAGCTCACAGGAGTCGTTTCTTTGTGCGTTTTGAAATGAATCTGTCATATATAATCACACGTAAAATGATTGGCAATATTTCTTTCCCCCTAAAACTCTCGAAATTTGATTAAACATTTCACAAGTTCTGCATCTTTGTTCACATTTTTGTGGATAACTATTTGCCTGGCGACTATAACAAGATCACATAAGCACAAAACTTTTTGTCTTGATTTTCTTATCGTTTTGTTTTTCTTGGGGTTGGGGCACTCTACCGGATGCCAAACATCCTCTCATTAGTTTAGTTACTTCAACCAAGAGCTCTTTTTAAGATTCTAATCGTATCTTTAAGTGCTATTGTTTGTATTTCTTTTGCACTTGGTTCACCGGGTATATTTGCCAGATAGTTTTTGAAACTCTTTTTCATTAACCTGGTTGCTCCTATAACAACTCGTATGATTGATACCTTCTTAAGATTCCAGTTTCTTTTCATGTCGTACATAAGTTATTGGTATTTTGTTATTTTCTCCCTCTCTTCTCTGTTAAGGCCAGAATCATTAGGGACATTTACTTCAACTAGGGTTGCTACTTTCTCCCTCGTGTCCCATATCACTATGTCAGGCTTAATAGCTCCATTTTCTAGGTGTGTAGCTGTAGGAATTCTGTAGTCATAGTGGATGGTGTATAACTTATTTCCAACTGTTATTTCTGGTAAACATGTTCTCAGGATTTGCTACTACATGGGATAATTAAGTTTTTACAGATTTTTCAGTGGAGATATTTACAAACTCCATTGTGTCGCATTGTATAAAAGCCGTCTCCTAACAGGATTTTACAAATGGATGTCAGGTGGCCCGCACTCTACTTCTGTGTGGCAAAACCTGCACTTGTTGTTATTGCTGAGACCACTCATCTTTTTAAAAGCATTAATCATCAAGCCTTGATCTTGAGCGGCCATTACGTATGCTTACCAAAATGTTGTCGGACACAATTTTATTTCTCTTTTTTACTATCAGGCAGCCTGGCGTTGCATACAATATGCTTAAACATATTTTAATTTATGCAGATTGCATATGTATTATTATAGAATCAATCCTCTATTGATTATTATATATTATGAGAAATAATTTGCCCGGTGGACTAATTCGCAAAAAAAATAAATAAATAGCTGACTTTGTTCGTATACAAGAAATTCTCTCTTGGACAAAAGCTTACGTAGTTGGGCGTTATCTGATCTACATTGTATTTGCTGCTGCCTCTTTGGCTTTCTTTCCGTACGAATAGAACAGCAGGGTGTTGTATTCTTTTGCCACAGGCTTTTGTGCTACTCAGTTCATTGGTTACTGTAAAACTCTTCTTCCTTGGCCTTTTGGTCAAGATCAAAGTGTAGTATCTGTTCCGGCAGATACTGCAAGCTATGACTAGCTATGACTAGCTATGACTAGCAAAGACCAGATGTGGGGGCAACCCCACATGCCTGACCTTTAACCAGCTCCCATTTCCCACCTCTCGGGAGCTGGTCCCCATTTTCCCTTCCCCCTCCCTTCACTCCTCACATTAAAAATCGGCCTTGTGCCTAATTTGCTCGGTGGGGGAGCAAATAAACACCATCTGTTCCCTCAGTTACTAAACTTGACCCACCACCGGGCTTTCGGGCTAGGTTAAGGTGTTTTTTCTTACTAACTTTTGTTAGCAAGGACCGACCCCCTCCTTTGGGGAGTCAGGACCTAGAGGACCGACTCCACATTTGTGGGAGCTTGGACCCGGAAACCGATCCCCTCTTTTGGGAGACTGGAATCTCGGGACCAACACCACTATCGCTGGTAGTTGAGACCTTCTTTTTTCATTTGTTGTTTTTGCATGTTGTTTTTTCTTCGTTTCGGTCTCACTTCTCGAGACTGGGATGGTCTAATTTCTCAACACTTAATTGCCTGAGCAGCACTCTGACCTGCCAGGCCCAAACTTTGTCTATCTTCGCTGCTCTCCCAGTGGATCGAGCAGACAGGGTTCTCTTTCTCGCTTCCGTTGGGGTAAATTAGTGGGTAGGGTGACGTGGGGTAGGGCGGGTGCTTCGTTTCTGCTCCCCTCTGTGGGCAGGGATGCCTATCCCCTCTCTCTCTTAATTGCGACGCGGCACTCTGACCCGCTAGCACCCACTGCGTCTTTCTTCTCTGCTCTCCCCCCTTGCGGGGGGATCTGAGCTGCTAACCCGACATCCCCGTGAGGGGAAGTCAAAAACTCTAATTTCTTCAAAGTCCGCTCCTCCCCCTCCTCCCCCTCCATTCCCTGGGTTTTCTTTTCCCCCACTACACTTTGGTCCGCGCCAGCGGCCAGTGCAACCGCCACGATGCCAGGCAGGAGGGGTACGTCACCCCAAATGCGCAGCATCTCAACTGCGAACGACTCCCTATGTGAGGGAGCTGATGCATCTCCCGGCGAGACGGCGCCAGGAAACAAGGTAGGGCCCCGGCGCGCGGCGACCTTGGAAGAAAGCGGGAGGGTAGGGCCGCAGCCCGCGGCGACCCCCCAAAAAGCACCTGCAACCGCTCCCCACGAGGGCAACCCAGCGGAAAAAGCTGCCGTTAACTCACTAGCTGGGGAAAGTGCAGAACCCAGCCAACCAGCTGCACCCCAGGACGGCAGAACCAAGGGAGGAAGACCGGGGAACCCATCCCCCGCTCCCCCAAAGGGCGACTCCCCAACAGAAAAGGAGGAAAACAGCACCGCGGACCAAACCGAGGCGCTGGACGAAGATGTAATAGCCTCCATCTGCTCACTATTCGGCGGGGAAGACAGTGATTGGCCCCCCAACACTCCCCAAGAGGACCAAATACGGAAAAGGGGTGACTCTCCGGCCAGTGGTAACAAAAGCAAGCTGGAAGGAGAGACACCCTTGACAGTACCCACCAAGGCTCCAGCTGGGAACACGGCACCAGAAGGGGAGACACCTCCATCCCCCAAGGGGACAGCCACCCAGCAAAGGAAGAAAATAAGAAAGGGGAGCGGCCCGGAGAGCAAACCAAGCCAGGACGAAACAACGCCAAAGACACAATGGCCTACTTTGCCTGGTAACGGCCCAGTTCCGAAACCAAAAATGCCCATAAAAAGAGAGAGCCCCACAACACCAGCTACGCCCCCCAACCCGAGTCCAGCTGACACCCACCAGGATGGAGGACCGGCATGGGGCCCCAAAGAGCAGCAAGGGAAGTTGACGCCCGAAGACTACAGAGCACTCTTCGACTCCACTTACAAGGAGTATACCCAGGGGAACAACATCCAACCCCTCCCGGGTCAAGTGGAAGTTCTGGAGAAAAGAGTGCTCTCGCTGATAACTTCAGACACCAAGACAAGGGGTCTGACGGGCGTCAACAAGGACACCATGATGAACGTGTTGCTGGAGCAGAACATTCCCGCCAACTACATCTGTAGAAGGAGTTACGCACAGTGGGATGTTCTGCTCCCCACCTCCGAAGACGCAGTCAGGCTGTCCAGGACCTGCCATCAGAGCAGGAACATAAAGCTCCAACCCATCTATATGAACAAGAGGAGAGCAAATGTTTCTGCTCTAAACGTCCCCTGCTATATGGAGGCCAAACAACTGGGGGCTATCCTAAGCCAGTATGGGGACGTAGAGGAAGTCACCCCGGTCCGCGGATTAAGAAACATCATGACCGGGGACTACAAAGTACAGATGGTCCTGGACAAGGCTGGATTCTACGCCATCCCAGCCACACTCAAGTTCGGAGAGTGGACACTCTCCCTTATAGTGGAAGGGAGGAGGCCCCATTGCTGGCTGTGCACACAACAAGGGCATATGGCGAAGGACTGTCCGAAGAGGAATGGAGAGAAGAAGCCCACAAAAGCGGCGGGAACAAGCGTGACAACAAATCAAGCCGCTGCTCCCGCGCCGGCCGCAAATCCTCCAGAGGCACCGACAGGCTGGGTGACAGTCGTAAAGAAAGGCAAGACCAACAAACAGCCATTCTTGCAGACAGTCACCCAAGACCAAGAACAACCGAAGAGCGAGACGGAGAAGATGGACACACAGACACCCTCCTCCTCAAACAAGAGGAAACTACCAGAATCTGAGGAGGAGGCCGCGTCAGAGGCAGAGGAAGAGACAACAACAGTCTCTATGGCCCTGAGCGCAACAGAGATCAGGAGGGCCAGGAGGAGGAAAAGCCGCAAGACACGCGCAAACCCTCCTACCCCCACTGAGACTGAGAAGGACTCCCTCGCAACAACAACACAGGATGAGCCCCCTGTGATCCCAACACCCCAGCAACCCGAACAACCTTCCCCCTCTCCTATAAAGGCCCCAAGAAACTCTTCCCGCCCCTCATCCCGTGACAGGAGCCAAAAAGAAGAAAACGAGCAGGCTACCCCCTCCCCAAGCGCTCAGCCTCCCCATCAACCAAAAGAGGTCCCCTCCTCCACTCCCAAAGTCCGCACTGAACGGACCAAAAAGCTCCCCTTCCTGCCAGGAAGCAGGATTTGTGAAACAGACCCTCTCCAACCGGCTCCGGACCTTAAAGGACAACAGAAGGTCCGGTACAATAAACTCAAAAACTTTGAAAAAGTCGGTGGAGACCTAGTAACAGACCCCACTAAATTCAAGGACGCTCCCTTGTTGACCACTTTCGTTAGGGTCGACAAGGACGCTAGGACTGGAGGAATGTGGGCAATGATTAAGGCAGCGAAGAATGCGATCCCAGGCCAGCAGCTGGTGGATAGGGACCATCCTTCGCTGACCAACATTTTCTTTAAATGTGAGGGTAGAATCCCCATGTATGTACACCCATCGCTATACAGGGCACTCAAACTAACCTTCCCCCTGGACGTGGGGGGCGTGGCCAAGGATGGATCACCTTCATCGGATTTACTTACCGGCAGCCTTGGCCAGGCCTGCCATGTCCTCACTGCCCAGGATTTCAGACCCGTCTGTGACAGTGCTTGAGGTAAGTGATCATGTCTTTGAACTTGGCTACATTGAATGTGAGGGGCATCAGGTGTCGAAGCAAGGCCTCGCGCGTTGTGAGAGACTTGGTGTCCCTCAAGGTAGATATTGCCGCTATCGAGGAGACCCACTTTGTTTGTGACGGGGATTGTCAGGTGTTGGTAAACGATTACGATGTCTACTCAGCATATGGCAATACCTATAGTCGTGGAATCTCCTTGCTAGTGAGTCGCACCCTGTCAGCGTCGGTGAATGTTGTTCACGCAGGCGAGGACGGGCGGGCGCTTGTTGTTGATGTTGCTGTTAATTGTAGTGTTTTTCGGATTGTTGCTGTTTATGCTCCCAATGCTGCTGTAGAGAGGGCAACCTTTTTTCGACGGTTGGAGGGCTTCTTAGTGGATCCGGAACGGTTAGTTTTAATGGGGGATTGGAATGCAATCCTTGATCCCAAAATAGATAAGGTCGGGGGGACTAGCGGGTCGGCGTGGTGTGACAGCAGTCTGTCTGACCTGATGGCCTCGTGCGATCTCGTCGACAGATTTCGTCTGGATCATCCTGGGCGGGAGATGTGGACGTGGCATCCTGTAGTGCCTTCCCATCCAAGCACTTACTTGGATCGGATGTTAGTTAGAAGAGGCGATGTAGACTTCCTATCTTGCCCCACGTTCCACTTGCTAGGACACTCGGACCATAAACTTGTTATGGCCCGTTTGAGCTTAAGTGCTAGGCCTAAACTGGCCGGATACTGGAAGTTCAACAGCACCTTGTTGGAGCTGGAGGACTACCGGTTGAAGGTCACTGAGCTAATTCAGCGGGCTTTAGTGGGGGCGGTTACAGGGAGTAAGTGGTGGGTTAGTCTCAAGGCCAAAATTAGGCGCTTCTCTGTCCAGTATAGCCAACGCCTCGCGATAGATAAGGCTAAGGCAAAGAAGCGTTTAGAGGATAAGCTGACCCGGGCGGTGGAGGGGGGAGACCCCCTAGAGTTAGCACTAGCTAAACAAGATCTCAACCGCTTGGCTAGCGAGCGGTATGAAGGTCAAGTAGTTAGGGCTAGGTTAAAGAAAGTTTCTAACGAGGCTGTGAATGTTGACGCTGTTGAGCGTAAGGCTGCTTTAAGGCGCGGTTCGGATGGGTACATTCGTAAAGTACATAACCTGGAAGGACACCCCTTAGTATCGACTCGGGAGATCTGCGAGGGGTTTCGGGAGCATCTATCGGTGCGCTTCACCCAACTACCCGGACTCAGGGTTGATGAGTTTGGCAGCTATTTGGCTGACTCGCCCCGCCTCACGGCGGCTCGGGCGGCTAGCTGTGATGGTCTTATTACTGAACATGAGGTCATTACTGCGTTGAAGCAGGTCGGCTATAACAAATCCCCGGGGCTTGATGGTCTACCCTACGAGTTTTACTTGAGGCTGTCGCCCATGTTGGTCCCTATTCTGAAGGATATGTTCAACCATTGGTTTGCCCAGGGTTCCATCCCTGGACAGGTGACCAAAGGTGTGATCACATTGCTGAGGAAAGGTCAACGGCATGGTGGGAGGGAAAACTTTGATGATTTTAGGCCCTTGACTCTGCTAAACACAGAGTTAAAGATTTTGGCAAAGATTCTTGCGAATCGCTTGCAGGTTGTCATCACTGACTTGATCGAACCGGACCAGACTTATGCTGTGAAGGGGAGATCGATTCAAGACAATTTGCACTTGATACGCTCGATCATAGAGGGGACAGAAGACGACGCCGAAGCCGCGCTGATCAGTTTGGATCAGTCCAAGGCATTCGATAGGGTCGACCATCGGTTCCTAGGATCTGTGCTAGAGGCCGCCGGATTTAATCCGGACTTCCGCAAGTGGATCTTTGTTCTGTATGACAGGCCGACGGTAGCGGTGCAGATCAACGGTAAGCTGTCGGAGTCATTCGCTGTCTCTCGGTCGGTGCGACAGGGTTGTCCGCTGTCGCCTCTGTTGTATGTCCTCGCGTTGGAACCCCTCCTTCGCAAGTTAAGGGACGAGGCGGCTACACCAGTCCTGCGCGGAATAGCTCTCCCTGGAGGCACACGAGCCAGGGTTTCCGCGTTCGCCGATGACATCACCGTGTTCGTGTCTTGCCTCACGGACGTTCAAGCGGTGGTCGAGGCGCTCGCTTGATACGAAGAAGTAACAGGGGCCATCTTTAACCGTAGCAAGTCTGTTGGCCTGCGGTTGGGGGCCTGGACCGGGGTAAACTCGCTTCCAGGTATTTTCAGCTGGACCGATGGACCGGTCCGCATTCTCGGTGTCTGGTTTGGACCGGGACTTCAGCTGGAAAAGAATTGGTCGGAAGTACAGTCTAAGGTCAAATCGTCAGTAAAGACTTGGATTGGAAGGAAATTGTCCTTGAAGGGTCGGGCGGAGGCGTGTGCTACATACGTCTTTCCGCTCATCCTTTACCGTTTGTCTGTACTTCCTCTCCCTGCAGAACGACTAACCCGCTTACAAGGGCGCCTCGATTCACTTTTGTGGAACGAGGGTAAGCATTATGTCTGCAGAGAGGTCTGTGTTCAAAATCCGAGCGAGGGAGGCCTGGGTCAGCCCAGTCTCTTGTGTCATAGAAACGCCGAGAGATTGGCTTTCCTGGGTCGTTCGCTTGAAGGAGACGCTCCTTGGGTCCCTGTGGTTGAGAACTCGTTTCCCAACCTCAAACCCAACCCTTCGGTAGAAGGTCGTCGTAGACCGAAGGGGGAGTCCAAGTTCTTCTCCGAATGCCGAACCGCTCTTAGAGCTTTGCCGGGGACCAATGTCCTCGATCAGCCAAGGAAGAAACTGTATCGGGATTTAGTGGAGGGGACCGCGAAGGATCCACTTTGTAGGCGGATGGGATGGTCGATGGAGGTTGTCCGTTCTCAATGGCGTTGGGCGCCGGGACGGGAGATTCTGAATAACTCGGAATTCTCCCTGACTTGGCGACTGGTCCGAAATGCGCTGCCCCTCTTCGACGTACTTTTCCGGTATAAAGAACATACCAGCCGCTTCTGTCCGTGCTGTGACGAACGCGAGCCCGAAACAATCGAGCACGCATTTTTTAGTTGCAGCCGGATACAGCCCCTATTAAGGTACGTCGAGGGGGTAACAGCTCGCATCGATGCCGAGTGTCTGCTCGATCTCGACGTAGGAACTTTTGTGTACAACATGGAGTCGCCGTTCCCCAGGGAGGAAAGTTTGGTTTTCCTGGCGATCCTAGCAGTAGCGCGCATGACCATTTGGATCGCGCGCCTCAAGTTGGTCCACGAAGGGACATCTGTTCCTGATCGGGATCTGATCGTTTACTTTAAACATTTGCTTAAAGTAAAGATCAGATGCGATTGGAAGAGGTTGCCTAGAGTGGAATTTGACAAGAGGTGGGTGCACAGCACTAGTTTGTGCATCCGTCGAGGAGCCAAGTTTCAATACGTGTTCCCTCCTTAGGCATGGCATGGGCGGAACCCATCCCGCCTAGGTTAGCATTATAAGTTCAGTAAAGTAACTCTTGACTGGTGGTACAAATGAGATCCTGTTCCTGATTTTATTTTTTGGTATTAGAGAACCTCTGAGTCTGCCCAACCCCCCCTGCTCCTCATCTTTATTTTCTGATGCCCCTGATCATCCCCCTACTCAGAGGTCACCTTCCTACCCCCTCCATCCGTTGCTTTATTTTCTCCCACCTCCATTAAGGCGACTTCCCCAAACCCCATTAGGGATGCTCTGCTTGTTTTCGGTTCCCCGGAAAACAGTGGGGGATCTAGCCACATAGAATAGTACAGGGGGGGTCTTACTAACAACACATTAGTAGATTTTCCTTATTTTTGAAATGAACATTTTCATTAGTTTTTTCCCACTCCACGAACATTTTATGCCAATTAATTCAAGAACTCTTTCTAATGAAATCGAACTTTATTTTCTCACACATACACACACACACACACACACAAAAAAAAAAAAAAAAAAAAAAAAAAAAAAAATGCACACACAACATACAGAAATGAATATACAAATTGTACATAGTTAAATTTTACATTGAACGCTGGGGTTATTAGTTAGATTAGGATCCACAGAGTGATTGAGGTATTTTGGTAAATGTTGCCAGTCAAGAGTAAGACTTCAAAGTCTCATCTGTTACGTAGTCAAAAAGACCCTGTACCCTCCCCCTCCCAATTTCTTGTAGGGCCTTGTGCCTAATTTTGTTGAATTGAATTTTTTGTACGTTTTTTATGTTCAATTTTTTCTTTCTCAATAAAATATATAAACAAGATCAAAGTGTAGTATCTGTTCTCTCAGTTACTAAACTTTCCGCCACCGGGCTTTCGGGCTAGGTTAAGGTGTTTTCATACTAACTTTCGTTAGCAAGGACCGACCCCCTCCTTTGGGGAGTCAGGACCTAAAGGCCGACTCCACATTTGTGGGAGCTTGGACCCGGAAACCGATCCCCTCTTTTGGGAGACTGGAATCTCGGGACCAACACCACTATCGCTGGTAGTTGAGACCTTCTTTTTTCATTTGTTGTTTTTGCATGTTGTTTTTTCTTCGTTTCGGTCTCACTTCTCGAGACTGGGATGGTCTAATTTCTCAACACTTAATTGCCTGAGCAGCACTCTGACCTGCCAGGCCCAAACTTTGTCTATCTTCGCTGCTCTCCCAGTGGATCGAGCAGACAGGGTTCTCTTTCTCGCTTCCGTTGGGGTAAGTTAGTGGGTAGGGTGACGTGGGGTAGGGCGGGTGCTTCGTTTCTGCTCCCCTCTGTGGGCAGGGATGCCTATCCCCTCTCTCTCTTAATTGCGACGCGGCACTCTGACCCGCTAGCACCCACTGCGTCTTTCTTCTCTGCTCTCCCCCCTCGCGGGGGGATCTGAGCTGCTAACCCGACATCCCCGTGAGGGGAAGTCAAAAACTCTAATTTCTTCAAAGTCCGCTCCTCCCCCTCCTCCCCCTCCATTCCCCTGGGTTTTCTTTTCCCCCACTACACTTTGGTCCGCGCCAGCGGCCAGTGCAACCGCCACGATGCCAGGCAGGAGGGGTACGTCACCCCAAATGCGCAGCATCTCAACTGCGAACGACTCCCTATGTGAGGGAGCTGATGCATCTCCCGGCGAGACGGCGCCAGGAAACAAGGTAGAGCCCCGGCGCGCGGCGACCTTGGAAGAAAGCGGGAGGGTAGGGCCACAGCCCGCGGCGACCCCCCAAAAAGAACCTGCAACCGCTCCCCACAGGGGCAACCCAGCGGAAAAAGCTGCCGTTAAGTCACTAGCTGGGGAAAGTGCAGAACCCAGCCAACCAGCTGCACCCCAGCACGGCAGAACCAAGGGAGGAAGACCGGGGAACCCATCCCCCGCTCCCCCTAAGGGCGACTCCCCAACAGAAAAGGAGGAAAACAGCACCGCGGACCAAACCGAGGCGCTGGATGAAGAGGTAATAGCCTCCATCTGCTCACTATTCGGCGGGGAAGACAGTGATTGGCCCCCCAACACTCCCCAAGAGGACCAAATACGGAAAAGGGGTGACTCTCCGGCCAGTGGTAACAAAAGCAAGCTGGAAGGAGAGACACCCTTGACAGTACCCACCAAGGCTCCAGCTGGGAACACGGCACCAGAAGGGGAGACACCTCCATCCCCCAAGGGGACAGCCACCCAGCAAAGGAAGAAAATAAGAAAGGGGAGCGGCCCGGAGAGCAAACCAAGCCAGGACGAAACAACGCCAAAGACACAATGGCCTACTTTGCCTGGTAACGGCCCAGTTCCGAAACCAAAAATGCCCATAACAAGAGAGAGCCCCACAACACCAGCTACGCCCCCCAACCCGAGTCCAGCTGACACCCACCAGGATGGAGGACCGGCATGGGGCCCCAAAGAGCAGCAAGGGAAGTTGACGCCCGAAGACTACAGAGCACTCTTCGACTCCACTTACAAGGTGTATACCCAGGGGAACAACATCCAATCCCTCCCGGGTCAAGTGGAAGTTCTGGAGAAAAGAGTGCTCTCGCTGATAACTTCAGACACCAAGACAAGGGGTCTGACGGGCGTCAACAAGGACACCATGATGAACGTGTTGCTGGAGCAGAACATTCCCGCCAACTACATCTGTAGAAGGAGTTACGCACAGTGGGATGTTCTGCTCCCCACCTCCGAAGACGCAGTCAGGCTGTCCAGGACCTGCCATCAGAGCAGGAACATAAAGCTCCAACCCATCTATATGAACAAGAGGAGAGCAAATGTTTCTGCTCTAAACGTCCCCTGCTATATGGAGGCCAAACAACTGGGGGCTATCCTAAGCCAGTATGGGGACGTAGAGGAAGTCACCCCGGTCCGCGGATTAAGAAACATCATGACCGGGGACTACAAAGTACAGATGGTCCTGGACAAGGCTGGATTCTACGCCATCCCAGCCACACTCAAGTTCGGAGAGTGGACACTCTCCCTTATAGTGGAAGGGAGGAGGCCCCATTGCTGGCTGTGCACACAACAAGGGCATATGGCGAAGGACTGTCCGAAGAGGAATGGAGGGAAGAAGCCCACAAAAGCGGCGGGAACAAGCGTGACAACAAATCAAGCCGCTGCTCCCGCGCCGGCCGCAAATCCTCCAGAGGCACCGACAGGATGGGTGACGGTCGTAAAGAAAGGCAAGATCAACAAACAGCCATCCTTGCAGACAGTCACCCAAGACCAAGAACAACCGAAGAGCGAGACGGAGAAAATGGACACACAGACACCCTCCTCCTCAAACAAGAGGAAACTACCAGAATCTGAGGAGGAGGCCGCGTCAGAGGCAGAGGAAGAGACAACAACAGTCTCTATGGCCCTGAGCGCAACAGAGATCAGGAGGGCCAGGAGGAGGAAAAGCCGCAAGACACGCGCAAACCCTCCTACCCCCACTGAGACTGAGAAGGACTCCCTCGCAACAACAACACAGGATGAGCCCCCTGTGATCCCAACACCCCAGCAACCCGAACAACCTTCCCCCTCTCCTATAAAGGCCCCAAGAAACTCTTCCCGCCCCTCATCCCGTGACAGGAGCCAAAAAGAAGAAAACGAGCAGGCTACCCCCTCCCCAAGCGCTCAGCCTCCCCATCAACCAAAAGAGATCCCCTCCCCCACTCCCAAAGTCCGCACTGAACGGACCAAAAAGCTCCCCTTCCTGCCAGGAAGCAGGATTTGTGAAACAGACCCTCTCCAACCGGCTCCGGACCTTAAAGGACAACAGAAGGTCCGGTACAATAAACTTAAAAACTTTGAAAAAGTCGGTGGAGACCTAGTAACAGACCCCACTAAATTCAAGGACGCTCCCTTGTTGACCACTTTCGTTAGGGTCAACAAGGACGCTAGGACTGGAGGAATGTGGGCAATGATTAGGGCAGCGAAGAATGCGATCCCAGGCCAGCAGCTGGTGGATAGGGACCATCCTTCACTGACCAACATTTTCTTTAAATGTGAGGGTAGAATCCCCATGTATGTACACCCATCGCTATACAGGGCACTCAAACTAACCTTCCCCCTGGACGTGGGGGGCGTGGCCAAGGATGGATCACCTTCATCGGATTTACTAACCGGCAGCCTTGGCCAGGCCTGCCATGTCCTCACTGCCCAGGATTTCAGACCCGTCTGTGACAGTGCTTGAGGTAAGTGATCATGTCTTTGAACTTGGCTACATTGAATGTGAGGGGCATCAGGTGTCGAAGCAAGGCCTCGCGCGTTGTGAGAGACTTGGTGTCCCTCAAGGTAGATATCGCCGCTATCCAGGAGACCCACTTTGTTTGTGACGGGGATTGTCAGGTGCTGGTAAACGATTACGATGTCTACTCAGCATATGGCAATACCTATAGTCGTGGAATCTCCTTGCTAGTGAGTCGCACCCTGTCAGCGTCGGTGAATGTTGTTCACGCAGGCGAGGACGGGCGGGCGCTTGTTGTTGATGTTGCTGTTAATTGTAGTGTTTTTCGGATTGTTGCTGTTTATGCTCCCAATGCTGCTGTAGAGAGGGCAACCTTTTTTCGACGGTTGGAGGGCTTCTTAGTGGATCCGGAACGGTTAGTTTTAATGGGGGATTGGAATGCAATCCTTGATCCCAAAATAGATAAGGTCGGGGGGACTAGCGGGTCGGCGTGGTGTGACAGCAGTCTGTCTGACCTGATGGCCTCGTGCGATCTCGTCGACAGATTTCGTCTGGATCATCCGGGGCGGGAGATGTGGACGTGGCATCCTGTAGTGCCTTCCCATCCAAGCACTTACTTGGATCGGATGTTAGTTAGAAGAGGCGATGTAGACTTCCTATCTTGCCCCACGTTCCACTTGCTAGGACACTCGGACCATAAACTTGTTATGGCCCGTTTGAGCTTAAGTGCTAGGCCTAAACTGGCCGGATACTGGAAGTTCAACAGCACCTTGTTGGAGCTGGAGGACTACCGGTTGAAGGTCACTGAGCTAATTCAGCGGGCTTTAGTGGGGGCGGTTACAGGGAGTAAGTGGTGGGTTAGTCTCAAGGCCAAAATTAGGCGCTTCTCTGTCCAGTATAGCCAACGCCTCGCGATAGATAAGGCTAAGGCAAAGAAGCGTTTAGAGGATAAGCTGACCCGGGCGGTGGAGGGGGGGGACCCCCTAGAGTTAGCACTAGCTAAACAAGATCTCAACCGCTTGGCTAGCGAGCGGTATGAAGGTCAAGTAGTTAGGGCTAGGTTAAAGAAAGTTTCTAACGAGGCTGTGAATGTTGACGCTGTTGAGCGTAAGGCTGTTTTAAGGCGCGGTTCGGATGGGTACATTCGTAAAGTACATAACCTGGAAGGACACCCCTTAGTATCGACTCGGGAGATCTGCGAGGGGTTTCGGGAGCATCTATCTGTGCGCTTCACCCAACTACCCGGACTCAGGGTTGATGAGTTTGGCAGCTATTTGGCTGACTCGCCCCGCCTCACGGCGGCTAGCTGTGATGGTCTTATTACTGAACATGAGGTCATTACTGCGTTGAAGCAGGTCGGCTATAACAAATCCCCGGGGCTTGATGGTTTACCCTACGAGTTTTACTTGAGGCTGTCGCCCATGTTGGTCCCTATTCTGAAGGATATGTTCAACCATTGGTTTGCCCAGGGTTCCATCCCTGGACAGGTGACCAAGGGTGTGATCACATTGCTGAGGAAAGGTCAACGGCATGGTGGGAGGGAAAACTTTGATGATTTTAGGCCCTTGACTCTGCTAAACACAGAGTTAAAGATTTTGGCAAAGATTCTTGCGAATCGCTTGCAGGTTGTCATCACTGACTTGATCGAACCGGACCAGACTTATGCTGTGAAGGGGAGATCGATTCAAGACAATTTGCACTTGATACGCTCGATCATAGAGGGGACAGAAGACGACGCCGAAGCCGCGCTGATCAGTTTGGATCAGTCCAAGGCATTCGATAGGGTCGACCATCGGTTCCTAGGATCTGTGCTAGAGGCCGCCGGATTTAATCCGGACTTCCGCAAGTGGATCTTTGTTCTGTATGACAGGCCGACGGTAGCGGTGCAGATCAACGGTAAGCTGTCGGAGTCATTCGCTGTCTCTCGGTCGGTGCGACAGGGTTGTCCGCTGTCGCCTCTGTTGTATGTCCTCGCGTTGGAACCCCTCCTTCGCAAGTTAAGGGACGAGGCGGCTACACCAGTCCTGCGCGGAATAGCTCTCCCTGGAGGCACACGAGCCAGGGTTTCCGCGTTCGCCGATGACGTCACCGTGTTCGTGTCTTGCCTCACGGACGTTCAAGCGGTGGTCGAGGCGCTCGCTCGATACGAAGAAGTAACAGGGGCCATCTTCAACCGTAGCAAGTCTGTTGGCCTGCGGTTGGGGGCCTGGACCGGGGTAAACTCGCTTCCAGGTATTTTCAGCTGGACCGATGGACCGGTCCGCATTCTCGGTGTCTGGTTTGGACCGGGACTTCAGCTGGAAAAGAATTGGTCGGAAGTACAGTCTAAGGTCAAATCGTCAGTAAAGACTTGGATTGGAAGGAAATTGTCCTTGAAGGGTCGGGCGGAGGCGTGTGCTACATACGTCTTTCCGCTCATCCTTTACCGTTTGTCTGTACTTCCTCTCCCTGCAGAACGACTAACCCGCTTACAAGGGCGCCTCGATTCACTTTTGTGGAACGAGGGTAAGCACTATGTCTGCAGAGAGGTCTGTGTTCAAAATCCGAGCGAGGGAGGCCTGGGTCAGCCCAGTCTCTTGTGTCATAGAAACGCCGAGAGATTGGCCTTCCTGGGTCGTTCGCTTGAAGGAGACGCTCCTTGGGTCCCTGTGGTTGAGAACTCGTTTCCCAACCTCAAACCCAACCCTTCGGTAGAAGGTCGTCGTAGACCGAAGGGGGAGTCCAAGTTCTTCTCCGAATGCCGAACCGCTCTTAGAGCTTTGCCGGGGACCAATGTCCTCGATCAGCCAAGGAAGAAACTGTATCGGGATTTAGTGGAGGGGACCGCGAAGGATCCACTTTGTAGGCGGATGGGATGGTCGATGGAGGTTGTCCGTTCTCAATGGCGTTGGGCGCCGGGACGGGAGATTCTGAATAACTCGGAATTCTCCCTGACTTGGCGACTGGTCCGAAATGCGCTGCCCCTCTTCGACGTACTTTTCCGGTATAAAGAACATACCAGCCGCTTCTGTCCGTGCTGTGACGAACGCGAGCCCGAAACAATCGAGCACGCGTTTTTTAGTTGCAGCCGGATACAGCCCCTATTAAGGTACGTCGAGGGGGTAACAGCTCGCATCGATGCCGAGTGTCTGCTTGATCTCGACGTAGGAACTTTTGTGTACAACATGGAGCCGCCGTTCCCCAGGGAGGAAAGTTTGGTTTTCCTGGCGATCCTAGCAGTAGCGCGCATGACCATTTGGATCGCGCGCCTCAAGTTGGTCCACGAAGGGACATCTGTTCCTGATCGGGATCTGATCGTTTACTTTAAACATTTGCTTAAAGTAAAGATCAGATGCGATTGGAAGAGGTCGCCTAGAGTGGAATTTGACAAGAGGTGGGTGCACAGCACTAGTTTGTGCATCCGTCGAGGAGCCAAGTTTCAATACGTGTTCCCTCCTTAGGCATGGCATGGGCGGTGCTGGGTCCTACGGAACCCATCCCGCCTAGGTTAGCATTATAAGTTCAGTAAAGTAACTCTTGACTGGTGGTACAAATGAGATCCTGTTCCTGATTTTATTTTTTGGTATTAGAGAACCTCTGAGTCTGCCCAACCCCCCTGCTCCTCATCTTTATTTTCTGATGCCCCCGGTCATCCCCCTACTCAGAGGTCACCTTCCTACCCCCTCCATCCGTTGCTTTATTTTCTCCCACCTCCATTAAGGCGACTTCCCCAAACCCCATTAGGGATGCTCTGCTTGTTTTCGGTTCCCCGGAAAACAGTGGGGGATCTAGCCACATAGAATAGTACAGGGGGGGTCTTACTAACAACACATTAGTAGATTTTCCTTATTTTTGAAATGAACATTTTCATTAGTTTTTTCCCACTCCACGAACATTTTATGCCAATTAATTCAAGAACTCTTTCTAATGAAATCGAACTTTATTTTCTCACACATACACACACACACACAAAAAAAAAAAAAAAAAAAAAAAATGCACACACAACATACAGAAATGAATATACAAATTGTACATAGTTAAATTTTACATTGAACGCTGGGGTTATTAGTTAGATTAGGATCCACAGAGTGATTGAGGTATTTTGGTAAATGTTGCCAGTCAAGAGTAAGACTTCAAAGTCTCATCTGTTACATAGTCAAAAAGACCCTGTACCCTCCCCCTCCCAACTTCTTGTAGGGCCCTGTGCCTAATTTTGTTGAATTGAATTTTTTGTACGTTTTTTATGTTCAATTTTTCTTTCTCAATAAAATATATAAACAAGATCAAAGTGTAGTATCTGTTCCGGCAGATACTGCAAGCTATGACTAGCTATGACTAGCAAAGACCAGATGTGGGGGCAACCCCACATGCCTGACCTTTAACCAGCTCCCATTTCCCACCTCTCGGGAGCTGGTCCCCTTATTCCCTTCCCCCTCCCTTCACTCCTCACATTAAAAATTGGCCTTGTGCCTAATTTGCTCGGTGGGGGAGCAAATAAATACCATCTGTTCCGGCAGATACTGCAAGCAAAGACCAGATGTGGGGGCAACTCCACATACCTGACCTTTAACCAGCTCCCATTTCCCACCTCTCGGGAGCTGGTCCCCTTTTTCCCTTCCCCCTCCCTTCACTCCTCACATTAAAAATTGGCCTTGTGCCTAATTTGCTCGGTGGGGGAGCAAATAAACACCATCTGTTCCGGCAGATACTGCAAGCTATGACTAGCTATGACTAGCAAAGACCAGATGTGGGGGCGACCCCACATGCCTGACCTTTAACCAGCTCCCATTTCCCACCTCTCGGGAGCTGGTCCCCTTTTCCCCTTCCCTTCACTCCTCACATTAAAAATCGGCCTTGTGCCTAATTTGCTCGGTGGGGGAGCAAATAAATACCATCTGTTCCGGCAGATACTGCAAGCAAAAACCATATGTGGGGGCGACCCCACATATAAGACCTTGGTCAAGTAGGGGCAACCCTTCATACCAATTGTCACTATCCAGCTCCCCTACTCCCCGGGGAGTTGGTCCCCATTTCCCCATTCACTCCTCACATTAAAAATCGGCCTTGTGCCTAATTTGCTCGGTGGGGGAGCAAATAAATACTATCTGTTCTTCAGATGCTGCACTTCTATTTCTTGTTCTCTTTCAGTGGAGGAGAAATCCTTCACGACTGAGACAATTTTTATTTTTGTACCTTTTCTCCACGTTAAAAAACGACCCTGGTGTCTAAGTCTGTCCCGTGGGGAGGCATAGTAAATAGGTACTGTAAAACTGGGTGACAGAATATAAGTTTCTCTCCTTCTCCGTCTTATATATATATACATACATACTAGCAAAAATAATGGACTCTGATTTATGAAAGTATGATAGGTTATGAAAAGGAAGGGTTGTAAAGAGATAGCTTCGAATTTGGGGTTATCAAAACCAAAGCAAAATATGATGAAAGTAAAAATAAAATAGATAAGCCCCATAATTTATTATACCATACCTGTTCACACTGAAACACTTATCACAATATTATGTGGATCTATATTAAAAAACCTTGTTAAACTTTGCGACATATTTCCATTCTATGGAGGTCAGGTGTGAACAAGCACCCCATAATTTCATTATACCATATTTCTTCAAACTGAAACATAATTATCAAAGTATACTTATGCAGATAGATATGAAAAGTCTTTATTAAAGTTTGTGCCTATTTCCATTCTATGGAGGCCAGGCGCGAACGCAGACCCCACAATTTTATTATACCATCCCTATTTAAGTTAAAACATACTTATCAAAGTATTCTTATGTACATCTATATCAAAAACACTTGTAAACGTTTTTTTTTTTATTTTTAATTTTTTTTATTTCTATACTTTGTGGACTAGGTGCGTCCACAGACCCCACAATTTTAATGACTCATCATTATGCCAGATCAAACATACCCATTCCTGTGTCTCGATACATCTTCTATCATTATATGTGATCAGTTTTCTATAATAGTCAACCATATAGGAGCCTATTCGTGACCAGACACACACACACACACACACACAGATGTTCAGCTTTATATTATAAATATATTACCAGCTGGCTGCCCGGTCGTACAATATGCTTACACATGATATTTTAATTTATGCGGATTGCATATGAATTATTATAGAATCAATACCCTATTGATTATTATATATTACAAAGAATAATTTGCCCAGTGGACTAATTCGCAAAAAATATTAAAAAAAAAATAATAATGATAATGTTGTTCATCAAATTCCGTCTGTGTTTGTTTACAATATCACCTCAGCTGATATTTGGGTTTGATGATGAATGCCCAGGAAAAGTCAGTTCTGATTAATGCTTAGTTTGAAAACATGCAAACAAAGAAATGATTTGCAGCGATTTTAAATGGCAACTCTTCTTTTATTGTAAACTGAAATCATTAATAAGAAAAAATTAAAATAAAATGGTGAGGTACAACCGGGCTTGAACACGGGATCGTTCGATCTGTAGTCGAATGCTCTTCCACTAAGCTATATCGCCAGGTTATGATAAATCTGTTTTTTTTTTTTTTTTTAAAGAAATGATTTGCTGAAATTTTATTATCTCCCTTGCCAGTGTAATGTAAAATATTTCCCTACTAGCGGGGGTACCCGGCGTTGCCCGAGGGTTTGTTTCCGGGACGGGGGGGGGGGAGTTTTAAAAAATGTTATGGTAGGTAAGTAGGAAGGATCAAACCCGGAGTCATGAGTAAAAGTAGGAAAATAAAGTGTGAAAAAAAAAACAAAAAAAAAACATCTGCAACGTTAACAGTTCGGCCACCAAGAAAAGTCCATTCCAGTTGTTTAGGAAAAACAAAACAAAAAAAAAACAAAAAACGACTACGGTAGGTTGGCGCGAACGTGAAAATATAATGTGAATTGTCCAGCACGCTAACCACTACGCTACAGAGCACTGCAGCTTAGTTTAGTGCTTTTAAATAACTTCACATGAAAGAACTACGAAGCCAAACTGGTGTTCTCTTCTCCACTGTTCCTTGTGAACGATCCCCAAACGGTGTTAAGTGGTGGCAGGGGGAGGAGGAATTTACTAGAGAGAAAATATTTTACCACTTCCATTGATCTTAACCGATTTTGGCCGTGACTTCTCAGCAGAAAAAGTATAGAAATCTAAGATTATCGAGGAATTTGAGAAATAATAAGCCTATAACACACCTCAGATATTGTTCTGCCGTTTGTGCATATTATATTTGCATGAAATATCTTGATTTTTAATCCTATTAAGGTCAAAATCCGACGGGAAAAAATGAGTTCATTTTATTTATATAGAGAAGATAAAAATTATTATTTTTTATCTATAAGAGAGAAAAGTTAATTTTCAGATCGGATTTTTTTGATTTGCGATACTTGCCGGATGAATTTCTGTACAAAACATAGCTAAGAACACTGCCAGACATTTAAACTAACCGTGTAAAATTTGTAAAAGATTGGCTCAGCCATTTCGGAACATATAAGAAAAGAACTCTTTCTCATACTCACACACACACACACACACACACACACACACACACACACACACACACACACACACAGTGACTTTTATGTAGAGGTAGAGATTATTTTGAGAGGATATTTGAAAATGAGGATTAGCTAAAAAAATGCAACAGCATTCTCTCAAAATAGAAATATATGTATAGATTATTATTTTTTTTTTTTAAGATTTTTTTTTTATTTCTTCATATTCTACACAAGCTCCAAAGCAATTTGTGAGTCTTGCATTAAAGAATCGATCTTATTTGTAAAACTCTACCGCGCAGACACACATACATATACTCACACATATATAATCACACGCACATACACATATACTCACAAACAAATATACACACACATACTCACACACATATATGATTAATTTTTTTGGAAAAAGAAATCCAGCAGAGTGCTCAATTAAAAGGAAAATCCGAAAATAAGAGCATATTTATATTTTATATACAGAAAGTTGTTAGATGAGACAAGTCATTGGTACCGTCGGTTTCAAGCCCGATAATTAGGACCGTTTAAGATATCCATATCAAGCTCTCTTCAGCCAATACTCATCTCTGAGATGAGTATTTTTTTTTCACTTGTGGACCCACTCTATGTTCGTTTTTTAGCCAGTATGGTTTTATCGAGAAATGTTTTCTAACTTATACAAGCCTCTTATAGGCTTACGGAGATATATCTTAAAAAAAAAAAAAAAAAAAAAAAAAAAAAATTAAAATTAAAAAAAAAAAATGGGTGTCAGACAAATTGTGACGGCAATGAGAGATATTACAAGATAAGCAGGTTGTTTGGATATGCAGAAGTGGCACATCGGAAATCAAGACCACTCAACAGTTTATCTTATCTCTTAAGAACAAGTTGCGCATGATAATTCTTTTTAAAGGTGACACGAAAAAAGGTCATGCCTTGCACCTTTTTCAAAAAGGTGATTGTGCAACAGAAAATAGTTTAACAGTTTTAAAATGTGAATATTTCGCATATGTTAAAAAAAAAAATTAAATTAAATTCAAAACAAGATAATCAGTACAAATCCAGTAGATGATATTTGCCGAAACATCTATATATATAAAAGCGAAAATGTATTTATTTATGTACGCTTTTCCTCGATGTCCACAAAAGGCTTCTTTCAGAGAAGCGCTCGCTCACTTCACAACTTCTTAAAACTTTTTATATCATCTATAAATTGTAATATCTCACACTTAACCACGGAGCTCGCCTGTCTATTTAATTTTATTGACTTTCAAATGTTAATTAATCAACATTTTCCGCATCGGCACGCGTTACATTCGGTTTTTGGTATAAACAAAAAGCGAAACTCGACTCTAATTACTGGCCGAAAGCCAGTGGTCTCTAGAGAGCTAAGTAACGTTTGGTCAATGTCAACTTCGTCATATCAGACGGTAGCTTTCATTTCGAGATGAGACGCTCCCCCTAATAAACAGGGAGCTGGTTTTTAAAAACAAACAAACCGATTTATTGACCACATTAAAAACTGTCCCGCACAAAATGCTAACTGCTGAATACCTATCGCTGTCACGTCAATCAAAAACGCGCACCTGTTTTTTTTTTTTCACACTTTACTATTTTCCAACTGCGCATCAAGCTTTGTTTTTTGTTCACGGGCACCTGTTTTTTTTTCACACACACACCTACAAACACCCGGGCAACGCCGGGTACCCCTTGCTAGTCTATAATATAAATCTCACCTGTCTGTTTAAATGTATGTATGTTTGTATATCTGCCTAAAACTTTCGACAGAGGCAACGGATTTTCACGAGATCGGTATCATTTTGAAGCTCGACCCTTCGGATGACAAATATCGAAAAATTGGCTAAAAATGTTAATTCCTTCACCCTCAACTGGGCACTTTTCTATAGGGAGGGTGTTGCTTTTTTCGCAGATGTTTTTGAAAGTCATCCCCCTTTTTTCGATTGACTAACCTTGATTTAAACCTATGCCACTTTCAGTTTGGTGATGGGCGTAACGGTTAATGTGTTACGTTTTCTTTTTTTTTTTACGTTCTTTTTCTCCTTCGCGGTACGTGTTCGAGCCTGTCTGCGTAAAACCACTTTTTTTTTTTTTTTTTTTTTTTTGCTCAACCAACACCTTTACACACACACACACACACACCTCCACTTTCTTTTCCACCTTCACGTCATAGGTTCGAGCCTGCCTGCCTGCCAACTACGACTTTTTTTTTTTTTTTTTTTTGCTCAACACACACCTCCAAACATCCGGGCACCCAGGCTAGTTCATTTTTAAATCGGCGACATTCATAATAGATTTACTAGGTTTAAATAAAGTATATTTAAATAAAGTAAAGTATATAAAAAAAAAACATACAAATAAAACGTACCTATATTTGAAAAAAAAAAAAAAAAAAAAAAAATACAAAACGTAAATATGTTTAAAATGTATATGTATATATATATATATATATATATATATATATATATATATATAAAAATATCTTAATATTTTGGCCAAATATAGCAGTTTTGGAGAATAGCAGAAGAATTGTATCCATTTTCTGCTTCCATACCTCGATTGACAGGCACGGGAGCCACCTGCCGCCGTGTTTGAAAGTTAGGGACTGGTTTTATGCATAACTAGCATTTCAGACCGGCGTTGCCCGGGTGTTTGGAGGTGTATGTTGAGCAAAAAAGCGGTCAATTTTTTTAACTTTGACCCCTATTATAACCCCTTAACATGTATTGTTTGGTGCTCAAATCAAGTTATTAAGTTAGATCCATGTCCAAGGAACCTATATCTAAAATTTCAAGTGTTTAGACTCAAAATTGGCGGAGGAGTTTGTAGAGTTCTCAAAGGTCAAATCGTTGAACTTTGACCCCTTGACAGCCAAATTTCTGACCGAAAACGAATTACAAAGATTTTCCCCAAATTTCTGGCCGAAAACGAATTACAAAGATTTTCCCAAATCTCAGTACCATGTATATTAAATTTCGAGTCTGTAGACTAAAAATTGACAGAGTTATTGCGTAGGGAAATGTACACAGACACACACAAAGACACGTTCACTTTTATAGATATATAGATTACCGATTTTTTAAAAGGTGACACGAAAAAGGTCATATCTTGCATCTTTTTCCATCTGCAGAGCATAGGTTTGTTTGCGCTTACGTTTTTATTTTTTATTTACAGCATATTAACCTTTTTCTGTTATATAATACCATAGCCTGACATTTTCACAGTTAAAACGTTGGGATTTGTGTCGGAGGAAGACTACGATAAAAAAAAAAAAAAAAAAAAAAGAAATGGTACTTACTTGTACAGTTTAATCAAGACATAAAAAAATGAAAATATCGAAAAAAAAATGAAAATATCGAAAAAAAAATGTTATATTGTACGCATCCGTTATGGAATGAAGTTCTCAAAAAACAAAAAAATTCACTTAATTTCATCAAGTAGTTTTTTTTTTTTTTTTTTTTTTTTTTTTTACAGAGAAAAAACAATTTGTTATAATACCAATTAAAAGGTAGCCATGTTTCGATTTTTAGGAAGAAAAGCTAGATGGTGAGGGGGGGGGTGTCAGCGCTTTAGACCGAGTTATCTCCCCATGGTGTGTTCTAAAAATCCAAACATGGCTGCCTCCAGCGCACTATCATAAAAACGTTCTTTTCGGCTGTAAAAAAATAAAAATAAAACAAAAAACTCGATCAAATTAAGCAATTGTTTTTTTGGAGAACTTCAGTCCATAACGGATATGTACAATATAACATTTTTTTCTTCAATATTTTCATTTTTTAATGTGTTGATTAAGCTGTACAAGTACCAAAATATTGTTTATAAGTAATTGGTTATCGGGTTTATTCACATTGGCACTCACACAAAAATAAACTTATTTTGTAGCTGCTTGTCGCGGAATGAAAATTTCATGTTCCAAAAATCACAAAAAACAGATCAAGTAGTATTTTTTTTTTATTTACGAAAAACAAATTTGCAGTTTTTTAACGACGAGTGACAGACGAGGCTATATTTTATTAGGGAACATAAGGGGAGGTAATCAGTGATTGTTTTGACAGTTTTTCACGTGCATTAGAGTTGTCTGCCCTTGTCTATCGATTTGTTGATTTCATTTTTTTCCTCACTCTCATCGAAACAGTAAAATTTGATTTTCTTGAAAAAAGAAAAAAAAAAAGAAAAAGCAACGTAATTTTTGGGAATTTTTCATTTTCATCACATCACAGGAGTATAGGACAGGACTGCTATGTACATCATTTTCTTAGATTTTAAATGCCGCCACAAGTGCTGATCTGAATAAGCACCCAATAATTTTGTTTTTAAAGATATTAGCATAATGAAACTTTTGGAGTTAGAATCTATTTAGTATTATGCATGGAATGTTAAAAAAAAAAAAAAAAAAAGAAAACGCGATAATGTTGACTTAATAAGTCGGCAAAATGGTGTCCACGAACGGATAAAAAAGTGGAAGGGAAGGCAAATTTTAGCGAAACGAAATTAGCGAGTCGACTGTACAGCCTAGCAAGACCCCCCACCACCACCACAAAAAAAAAAAAAAAACCCAAATCAACTGCTGATAACAACAACCAATAACTAAGAAATGTTTTTGTTTCAACTCGACTGTAGTTTCACATAACATTTTAATAAACAAAAGATACCGTAAAAATTGCATTTCATCGTCCTTTCTCTGCATAATTACAAAAACAAAACAATGAAATAAAAAAACTAAGATACATTTTTTTTTCGTTTTTTTCTTTTTTGCTCCCCCGACAAAAGGAGGGTGGACCTGTAAATTCACCCTTGTCCGCTCGTCTGGCCACACTTTTCTCAATAACTATAACTTGGAATTTTTTGAAATTTTGCACAAACATTAAACATGATACGAGTAAAAAAGTAACAGAACGAATTTTCCAGGAACATTTCGGTTGCCCCCATTACCCAAGGGTGCCTTTCAGGTTAAAATGACTTAAATTGACACCTTTGTGCTTATTAAAAAAATTGGTACTAGTGCAGAGAGTGATCCGGACGTAAATAATAACGTTATTATTTAAAAAGCCGTTCTTAACATGGGGAGGGGAGGGTGTTTTGTACCTATTCTATACTTCAACCTTACAATTGAATAAAAAAAAACATATCATAAAACTTTAATTAAACTTGGAAATACGATTTAAAAAATAGCGCGGACCAGTGGACCACTCTCTGCAATAGCACAAAAAAAATTAATGCCTTGGATTTTTATAAAACTTTCTGAAAAGTTGTAATTAACTGATTTCTGTATAATTTTGTGATACTAGTGCACTTATTGATCCGTGCTGAAATAATAATGTTATTATTTAAAAAGCCATTCTTAACATGGGAAGGTGAGGGTGTTTTGTACCTATTATGTACAATTGAATAAAAAAACATAAAACTTTAAACTTGAAAATACGATTTAAAAAATAGCGCGGATCAGTAAGTGCATTAGCACCATTTTCCTTTAATAGTAACGTTATTATTTAGAAAGCCATTCTTAACATGGGTAGGGGAGGGTGTTTTGTACCTATTCTATACTTTCACATAACAATTTAATGTAAAAGAATTGGTCAATTTTTACGACGTGCCACTGCCTCAGCGTATTATAAACATTCCAACCTTCCCAGGTTAAGAACGGTTTTCGGAATACCCCCCCAACCTCCATGTTAAGAACGGCTTTCGAGGTTGGGGGGTGTTTATTCCAAAAGCCGTTCTTAACATGGGGAGGTTTGAGTGCTTATAATACGCTGGGGCACGTCGTAAAAATTGACCAAAGAATTTAACTTCAAAATACTTTAAAAAAAAAAAAAAAAAAAAAAAAAAAGGTAAAATTTTACATAAAGGCCCGTCTCACGTTCGTATATAACGAAACACTTCTTTTTTTTTTGTAGATTTTGGTGTGCTAAAAACGAATCTGAAAACCATTTCCGCCGCAAAAAAAAAAAAAAAAAATAGTTTTCATGATATGAAGAAATTACTTTTCCGAAAAGTGGATGATCACTTTTCCATGTAAATTTAACTTAAAATGAGTACCCACTTTCTGGCCACCTGAAAGAGGGGACATTTTAGTGTTTATTGGCTAAAAGGTTTCGATTTTTTTTGTTTTCATCTTTTAATAAAGACACGAGGAAATTAAAAAAAATAAAGAAAAATCGGTATTTTTTTACTTTAAGGTTCGTCTCACATTTGTATAGAAAAAAAAAAGTTTTTTTTGTAGTTTTCGGAGTGCTTTAAAAGAATATGGTAACCGTTTCCGTCGCAAATTTACCGTTTGTATGGTATTAACCTCTTAGCTCTGGGATTATTTTCCATTTCACAGCCCAGCCTTCGTTTACGCTACGCGCGAGCATAAAAAGGCTGTTAAATGTGCATTCGCGTACCAAACTGCCTTGTCACAGTGTAGTATTGGCGAAAATGTAAAATTAGACGAAAATAAAGTAGTTTTCCAAATATGAAGCCATGTAATTCCATGTTATCACGGCTGGCCATTTTTGTACGCGCAAGTGCGCGATGGTATTAACCCCTGCCCTAAACTCTGGGGCTATTTTCCATTTCACAGCCTATCCTTCGTTTACGCTACGCGCGAGCATAAACGAAGGCTGTTAAATGTGCACTCGCGTACCAGTATAGTATTGGCGAAAAATTAAAATTAGACGAAAAACAAGTAGTTTTCCGAATATTAAACGATGGCCATTTTGTATGCGTAAGCGTGCGCACATGGCCTATGTTGATTATATCCAAAAATTACGAAAAGCGATAAGGTAGAAAATAATTTATTAAAGAAAATAGAAAATAAAATTTGAAGAAAACGATCGTATTTGCAAGACACAGGAAAGTAAAAAAAAAGGGGTGCTTGTACACTTACTGATCCGCGCTATTTTTTCAAAATCGTATTTCCAAGTTTAATTAAAGTTTTATGTTTTTTTTTTATTTAATTGTAAGGTTAAAGTATAGAATAGGTACAAAACACCTTCCCCTCCCCACGTTAAGAATGGCGTTTTAAATAATAACGTTATATTTCAGCACGGACCAATAAGTGCACTAGTACCCAAAAGGAAGGTAATTTTCTGTTTCGATGTTATAAAAACAAGATGGCCACAATTTTTTACCTGTTAACACGATTATTAACAATTCAGGTAATTTCGACTGCATAATTTGGAAGCTAACATTGTAATTTATTAGAATTGATAAAAAAAAAAATCAGTAGAAACCATTCTTTTTTATCTGAAAACTATTTATCCACTACAAAATTTCGTTCTGATAGTGTAGAAGCGCCCATTATTTATTCTCGTTCGTTCTCAATACAGAATGATTCCTTTGTGCGTGTGGGGGGGACCTTTGACCTTGTTAAGGGGTACACACCAGAGAGAGAGAGAGAGAGAGAGGGGGGGGAGAATTTACCTCGGATGGTTTATTCAGCATGGAGGCGATCTTTTCGGAAAGTTGTCTTTCAAAGAATTTCGGGATGGCAGATCTGGCCAAGCTGGTCCGCAGCAAACAAATTGGCATCTTTACTTTGTGTTATAGAAAAATTAGTTTCTTGTCCGAATAATTTGGGGTAGTCGGTACTTGCAAACTAAGCTACGTAACAGTAACACGTGTTCTCTACGTTTTACGACGTTGTCAAACTATGATAAAATGTTTGAAACCTAACTTTTCAGAATGGGTGGGTGATGGGGCAAAAATGGCTAAATTGTAAAAATCCACATTGCTAGAAGCCCCCCCCCCCAAAAAAAAAAATCTAAATTGTAAAAATTAAACCATATTTTTAGGGGAAAAAAGCCAAAAAATAGCTAAATTATGCAATGAAACATCTTTAGAAAAAAAAAAAAACAAAACAGAAAATTTTATGTAATATAATGATAGTAAGAAAACAAATAAACGTTCTCTATTGAAGATCTTAACTCTGAGCTATATTGAAGATGTTAGCTTCCTAGTATTTGCATATTTTGTTATTTTTATTAGTTTCGTATTATTTTCTTAGCAGTGAAGACAAGACTGAAGGTCATATAAATTTAATATCATGTTTTTTTTTTTTTTTTTTTTTTAAATACAATTGGAGGAAATTGCATTCTTTTGGGTGCTTCTACACTATAGGGACGAGATTTTATAATCAATAAATGGAGTTTTCAGATAAAAAAAATGGTTTCAACTGATTTTTTTTTTGTCAATTCTAATAAATTACAATCGTAGCTTCCAAATTATGCAGTCGGAATTACCTGAATATTATTGAATTATTAAAAAAAAAACAAAAAAAAAACACACACACACACAACTTTATCGTGTTAGCAGGTGAAAAATTGCAGCCATCTTGTTTAAATCAAAACGGAAAATTACCTCAGTTTTGCACTCTGCTATGTCTTAGGATCGTTTTCATCAAATTCTATTTTTTTTCTTCTTTAATAAATAATTTTCTACCTTATCGATTTTCGTAATTTCTGGATATAATCATCTTAAAAATACGAGGAATACGTAAATACCATTGTTTACATGTTAAATTCAGTTTTACGATTTCCGAAATTTCGTCCTAATAATGTAGAAGTACCTCTTTTTTTTTTTTTTAAGATAAAATACACCTGCGCTAAGGAACATTAATAATACATTCTACAGTTTACAGATTATTTTTAATGCACACTAGAGGACTTTAAAGAATATTTGAACATGTTATATTTAAAGAGTTGTTGATAAATTTGTAGATGACTAGCAGACTGCCCGGCATTGCCCGGTCGTAAAATACGTTTAAATAGGATATTCTGAATAATGCAAATTTCGTATTTATTATTATATTATATTGGACCCAATATCTAGTAATGATTTAAAATGTTAAAAAATGACTCGTGCACCACCACCACCACCACCAAGAATCGAAATCAAAAAGTTTAGCTTATGATTTACTTTTTACTTTGACGTTAATGCCTGAGCTATGAAAACAAGGCTAAAAATTGAAACATGAACCAATAGCTATTATGTTATGCCTGCATATTCGTAATGCTGTCGTTCGATCTTCACTTGGCAAATTTTATTTCTTTAATTTTCAAACTTTTCTACCGATTTTCCCCGGTTAAAACCCAAACATAAAGTTTCGCATGGGTTCGAATACCCTGTATATTAAGTTTCATGTCTGTAAACTAAAAACTGACAGAGGAGTTTGGTAGGCAAATTTTTAAAACAAATATATATATATATATATATATATATATATATATATATATATATACACGAATACATAAATATATATAGAAATGGGTTTGTGCTTACTGTAACCTTTTTTACACAAATATTACGCAAGTATAAATCATGTAGAATATCTGCATGAATATAATTACACGTAATAGTTAACTAAAGATGATCATCCCATAAAAAAAAACTATTAGGGAATGAATTAAACTGAATGTTTAAAAGAATATGTAAATTGGTTAGATCTTTTGCAGCTGAATGCAATTCTACGACTCATATATAACGAACTCATTTCTATATATTGGGTCCAATATAATATAATAATAAACACAAAATCTGCATTAATCAAAATATCATATTTAAGCGTATTTTACAACTGGGCAATGCCGGGGGGGCCTGCTAGTATATATATATATATATATATATATATATATATATATAGTGAACTACTACTATGATGCTGCTATGGTATGCTTCCCTTATTTCTCTCTTTCTTCTACTTTTCCCTTCCTTTCTTCTCTCAACGTCACCAGAGGTTTCAGCCAATCGGAATAAAGTACTGCCTTGGAGGGAGATACAAAGAAGAAATTTCTCTCAGACATGCGGGAACAATAGAAGCATCAACACACGACGGACCAGTTTCCCTGGGTAAAGACTTTTATCAAAGAAATGTACCATACTCTTTGTACCCCTATATCTTGGAAACCTTTATAAAACATCATTAATCCTAAAGTCTCGTCGCACTTAATTATAACATTATAACCCAATGTTTTCCTTTCCACAACGTTTCTTTTTCAGCATTCTTGTTCTCTCTCTAATTTTGGAGGTGCCCCAAAAGGGGGACCGACTGAAATGGTGACCCTTTTTCAAACGTTGTTAAATCTATGTTAACCACCATAGTTTGGTGAACGCCCGACGTGCGTATATACACACAATCTTCAATGAACAAAAAAAACCCCAAAAAACAAAACGAAAACGATGAGAACATGACAGAGTAAAATAAAAAGTAAAAGAAGAAAAGGCCTTTTTAACCCTAACCCTAACCCTAAACCTTACAAAAAAGTATATATAAATTCGCTTTGCAAGAAATGCTGATAATATATATATTTTTGCTATTTTTTGTGAAATGGTTTACGCTAAAAACAAAAAACAAAAAAAAATAAGCAGTAAAAAAAAAACGAAAAACAAAACTTTTTTTACGTGATTCTCACCAGATAAATGACTAAAATAAAAACTATTCTGTAACAACAAAAAAGTGACTTTAATTCCATTCTGAAACACACACACACCCGCACGCACACAAAAAAGGAACCTTCCAGACGCACACGTGTGAAGCCAATTTTGGTGTGTGCATCGGTGAACTCAGTTTTTTTTCTTTCTTTAAGAACATTGACTATATATTCACACACACACACACATATTTATATATATATATATATATATATATATATATATATATATATATATATATATATATATATATATATAAAAGAAAATTTAATTGACGCTATTTCTCCAAGCACCTGCTGAAATTAACCTCTGGTGAGTACTCGCTTTTCTCTCTTCTTGCTTATCACCCCCCAGCCATTTCCTTTAGTCGCAGCTACAAATAAAAAAAAAATATATATATAATAATAGTAACTAATAATATCATAGGAATAATAATAATTAACAATAATAATAATAATTAATAGTAGTAATAATAATAATTAATAATAATAATTAGTAATAATAATAATGGACGCACAACAGGTTAGCATAAAACCCCCACAATTTATGGAGACGAGTGTCGAGGGATGATTTTCGATAATAGAAGCTCAATTCCATCTCAGAGACATTATGAGCGATGATACTAAGTTCTATATGGTTATCAGCGCATTGCCACCTGACGTGGTAACAAATATACCTCCAGCAATTCTGCAATCACTAAACTATGTGAAGTTAAAGGAGTCTGTGTTGTCTGCATATGAAAAGACCAGACCTGAACTCCTGGAGAAGTTGATGAGGACCACTACATTAGCTGGTCGTCTGTCATTATACTTCCAGGAGATGGTAACGGTCGCACATAGAATAGGGGCAAGTGACAAGATAGTGCGCCATAAAATCATACACACACTTCCAAAGCAAGTCGCCCCAGTAATAGCAGCCCACACTGAAATGCTGTTAACGGAGTTGGGTCGACTATCCAACAACTTGATGCCGTTAATAGAAAATATATCAGTATTTCAGGCGGTTGAGAGTCAAGCTCGGAAAAACGACCATATTACCACCAGACAGTCTAGTGAAACCATTCCAGCCGGCCTATGTCCATATAGAAGGAAACAGTGACTGAGGATATGTAGAGCCCGTATATATTTCGCGGAGGAGGCTCGTACATGTAAGCCATGGTGTAAGTGGCCAAAGAAAAAGAGTAGCTTACAGACTCTGCCTACCTCGCGCCCTTCCTCTCACACCCCTAGTGATTCGGAAAACTAGAAAGGCGATTGCGTTTGCTCAAGTAGTGCCGCCGTTATTAGAAGTTTCTGCTAAAATAGGAGCGTCTAAAGTCAATTTTATCATAGATACAGGAGCCAGTGTTTCCATTTTACCACATTCCGTAGTAAATGGAATTACTCTGGAGCCAACTCCTGGTCATATCTCTACCGCTAACGGTGAAAGCATAAAATGCTATGGTCAGACAAACCTTGAAGTTAAGATACCCCGTTTGAGAAGATCTTTTCAATGGAGTTTCGTGATCGCAGATGTCACTAACCCTTTGTTAGGATTTGACTTCTTAAACAAATTTAACATTATAGTTGATTGTAAAAATAGATCCATCCGTGATAACGTAACGGAGCGTGAAATTACAGTCAATGCAGTAACGGGAACCGATGCTGTAGTGATTAACAAAATAGACCTAGCAGATTATGTTACCGAAGTAATAGGTAAATATAATAATGTGCTTTCACCACATAGCGACACAAACAAAGACTATGGTGGAGTGTATCACAGGATTGATACAAGCAGCCACGTACCAGTCTTTGCTAAAGCCAGACAACTTTCTGGTCCTAAGTTAGACGCAGCACAGACAGAATTTAAAAAGTTACTAAATACCGGAGTTATCCAGCCTTCCAGTAGCGAGTGGGCAACCCCTTTGCACTTGGTGAAGAAGCCGGATGGGTCATATCGAGCGTGCGGTGATTTCCGTGCGTTAAATAGCATTACCAAAACAGAACGCTACCCGGTACCAAATATAAATTCCTTCTGCACGCAGTTAGCTAATAAACAATATTTTTCCAAAATAGGTTTAACTGCAGCATATAATCAGATTAAGGTACACCCTAAAGATGTGCCTAAAACAGCAGTAGTGATACCTTTTGGTTTGTTTGAGTTTAATTACATGCCATTTGGTTTAAAGAATGCTGCGGCTACATTTCAGCGTTTTATGGATAAAATATTTTAAAAATTAAATTGCATATTTATATATTTAGACAACATACTAGTTTTTAGCGAAAGTGAGCAACAGCACAAGGAAGATTTAGATAGAGTATTTAGGATCCTTAGTGATAACAATTTAAAGATTTCCTTAGCTAAGTGTGTATTCGGAGTACCAGAGTTAGTTTTCTTAGGTTTTCACGTAAGCAAAGAAGGCTTGTTGCCTACTTTAAAGAAAATCAAAGAGATTGAAAATTTTCCGATACCTAAGGACTCAAAAAGCTGACATAGACTTCTGGGGATGACAGGTTTTTACCGCAAATTAGTCCCTAATTATGCATCCATAATTTTACCACTATCCGAACGGATGAAGTTGGATCCTGAAGCAAAGACTGAGCTTAATGAGGAAGAAACTAACGCCTTCAAAACAACAATAAGCAAATTATCTGAAGTTACGGCGTTAGCTCATCCACAGTCTTCAGTTACAGAATACCACTTAGTTACAGATGCTAGTCAATACGCCGCTGGTGCTGCATTACACCAGTTGATAGATAAGAAACCAGTACCTATAGGTTTCTTTTCCAAGAAATTTTCTCAAACCCAAGTCAAGTATTCCACGTTTGACAGAGAGCTACTAGCAGCTTATTTTTCAGTGATACATTTCCGCCACCTCATAGAAGGTCGTCACGTGACATTATTCACTGACCATAAGCCATTATGCAGAGCCTTTTATAGTCATACACCAGCAAAGTCAGATCGACAACAGCGGCACTTATCAGTGCTTACCGAATATATTGACATGGAGTACATTAAAGGAGCTGAAAATATAGTTGCAGACTGTATGTCTTTGCCTGCATTAGCTGTGCAGATAGATGCATGCGACTTGGCTGAAATATCCCAGGCACAAAAAGATGATGACGAAATAAAGTCATACAGTAATTTGAAAGAATACTGTGTGTCAAGCGAAGTCGGCTCAGTCCTATGCGATACTTCAACTAAGTACCACAGACCATTTATCCCAAAAGAACTTCGTCAAGCTATTTTCAACAGTTTACATAGCTTGGCGCATCCTGGTATGGGAGCATCTATAAAACTGGTCAAGTCCAGATACTTTTGGCCTAGTTTAGATAAAACGATTAAACAATTCTGCGCAAAATGTGTACAACAAAAACAATAAAAAATTCACAGATACACAAAGTCTGCAGTCCAAGAATCTGAGTTACCATCTGCACGTTTCCAAACGGTACATATCGATATCGTTGGCCCCTTGCCCTTAACGCGCAATGAGTCCAACCCTTACCTGAGCCCTTACAAATATTTACTTACTTGCATCGATCGTGCAACTCGTTGGATTGAAGTACAGCCTATGACTGAGATAACTGCACAGTCGGTAGCAGAAGCGTTTATCAATGCATGGATATCTCGATTTGGAGTCCCACTGCATGTTGCAACTGACAGAGGTAGTCAGTTTGAGAGCGAATTGTTCCAGGAATTAGCCAAGGATTTTTACCGATTGAGGAGAACATCATATCACCCTTAAAGTAATGGAATAATCAAAAGAGCACACCGTACCCTTAAAGCGGCAATAATGGCTCGAAAAGAATCACGAAAGCAATACTGGTGATTCTGCTGGGTATACGTAGCACCCCTAATGAATCAGGCTTTTCCCTTTTTATATCTGTTACTGGAGCTCCGATATTGATTCCTCAGCAGTTGATACACAAGCAGAGAGTAGGAGAAACTCCAGTACATACGTAATTTGTGTGAATGGATGTCCCAAATCGATGTACTCAGCAACGGAAAAAGATATATCCATGACAGTCCCAAAACATTTATACCGAAAGGTTTATCTTCCTGTGAAAAAATATGGCTCAGAGTTGATCGAGTTAGGAAACCATTAAAAGCACCGTACTCAGGTTCTTATAAAGTTTTGACTTGATCAGATAAGCATTATCAGATCGATATGAACAACAGTACTCATACACACGTATCAATAGATAGATTAAAGCCGTACATAGAACCAACTAGTACTAATAAAATTAGACCGACTGAGAAGGCACAGACAAATGATGGTACTACTAATGATAAACTTATTAAGACAGATGATACCGACAAAGTTGAAGATAAAATTGCTGACACATATAAGTCTAGATCTGGTAGGAAAGTGACATGGAAAAAGAAAAATGAGTAGTTTTATTTTTAAACAAATTTAGGCAATATACATATTTAATAATTCTGTGGAGGGTACTTAACTCTGTTATTTGGAGGGGGACTCATGTAGTGAACTACTACTATGATGCTGCTACGGTATGCTTCCCTTATTTCTCTCTTTCTCCCTACTCTTCTACTTTTTCCTTCCTTTCTTCTCTCAACGTCACCAGAGGTTTCAGCCAATCGGAATAAAGTACTGCCTTGGAAGGAGATACAAAGAAGAAATCTCTCTCAGACATGCGGGAACAATAGAAACATCAACATGCGACTGACCAGTTTCCCTGGGTAAAGACTTTTATCAAAGAAATGTACCATCCTCTTTGTACCCCCTATATCTTGGAAACTTTTATAAAACATCATCAATCTTAAAGTCTCGTCGCACTTAATTATAACCCGATGTCTTCCTTTCCACAACATTTCTTTTTCAGCATTCTTGTTCTCTCTCTAATTTCGGAGGTGCCCCAAAAGGAGGACCGACTGAAATGGTGACCCTTTCTCAAACATCGTTAAATCTATGGTAACCGCCATATATATATATATATATATATATATATCTTATCTCTTGCTCGTCCGTCGAAGTCGACGATGACCAAGGTATCAATCAGTTCGGCGTCAGGGGTTTGTGGGTCCTGAGATGGCTGATGAGGCCAATCCGTGCTCGGCAGACTCTTCCACACTCTGGACACGTGAAGGCGGTATCGGCAGGCTGTGAACCGGCAGCTCTCTCCTTCCTCCTCTTGCGCTTCTGCTGGTCGTGTGTCATGCGTTGATTCTCTGCCCTGTCGGTTCCTAGGCTGATGACGCAACGCCAGGCCGAACGTTCAGCAGCGCGACTCTCCCAAGACTGGGGGGCTGATGTCAAAGTCTTTTACGGACGTTCTCAGGCAGTCTTTATATCGTTTCTTTTGGTCCCCTGCATTCCGCTTTCCCTGGCTGAGTTCCCCATAGAAAAGTTATATGTATATATATATATACACACACACACACACACACACACACACACACACACACACACACACACACACACACACACACACAACTCCTTTCTTATAAACGTTCAGGCAAGGAAGTAATAAGAAAGAATTTAATCGCTGATAAAAAATAAATAAAAATTCAACAATCTTACATTTATAAGCGATAAAAATCGTGCATAAAATTGACAAGGTGGTCCCGCGGTAAAACGCCAGACTACTTATCGAGCCGTTGTAGGATCGATCCTTGTCAATAAAAGTCTAGCTTTACTGATAAAGAGTAAACTCTGAAACATGCATGTATATAGATGACTTATTTTTATGCACGTAGTAATTATTAATTAATAATTAATTTTTAAATATATATATATATATATATATATATATATATATATATATACTAGCAAAAGTACCCATCGTTGACTGGGTTCAAAAACAGGCTACGGAAAATGGACTCTGATTTATGAAAGTATGATAGGTTATGAAAAGGAAGGGTTGTAAAGAGATAGCTTCGAATTTGCGGGTATCAAAACCAAAGCAAAATATGATGAAAGTAAAAATAAAATAGATAAACCCCATAATTTATTGTACCATACCTGTTCACACTGAAACACTTATCACAATATTCTGTGGATCTATATTAAAAAACCTTGTTAAACTTTGTGACATATTTCCATTCTATGGAGGTCAGACGTGAACGAACACCCCATAATTTTATTATGCCATATTTCTTCAAACTGAAACATTATTATCAAAGTATACTTATGCAGATAGATATGAAAAGTCTTTATTAAAGTTTGTGCCTATTTCCATTCTATGTAGGCCAGGCGCGAACCCAGACCCCACAATCATATTATACCACCCCTATTTAAATTAAAACATACTTATCAAAGTATTATTATGTACACCTATATCAAAAACACTTGTAAACGTTTTTTTTTATTTTTTTTATTTTTTTATTTCCATACTTTGTGGACCAAGCGCAAACGCAGACCCCACAATTTTAATGAACCACCGTTCTGCCAGACCAAACATACCCAATCCTGTGTCTCGATACATCTTCTATCATTATATCTAATCAGTTTTTTAAAATAGTCAACCATATAGAAGCCTATTCGTGACCACACACACACACACACACACACACACACACACACGCACACGCACACGCACACATTCAACTTTATATTATATATATATATATATATATATATATATATATATATATATATACATATATAATTCAAACACTGTAGTGGTTGAATATATGGTTAAGTGGCAGTTTTAGTCATTTAGAACTGCTTTAAAGCTTCACCGCTCACTCATTTTGCGACCAAATTTTAAACAATTATTATAGATCACCTTCTCAGCTATAGTGTGAAAAAAGTTTTTTTTCAATTTTCGTTCAGTAAAAGAAAAGTTATGATGAATTTTTTGGTGTTCAAAATCGTAAAAATATGTAAGGAGGTGAGCGACGCTTTTTATGACTGGTTTTCATAGCAACCACGTCGCTTCAGCAACTACTGTTGCTACTAATTCGAAAAGAGAAATAACAAGTGAAACAGAGAGAATGAAAGCATAAAAGGGAGATAATTGGGGGATTTTATTGAAAGCAGACGAGTGCCGTACATTGTTATTACATATGTGTTTATGGGGGGGGGGAAATAAGACTGAAATTGAACAAAGAACAAGTGAATTTATTGGAAACCTGGAAAAATCATGGATTACAATAGAAAAATGCGAGCATGAAAAGTAATATGGTTAAGCTTAAACATTGAAAAGTAAAGGACTAGTTGTTAAAACTTGAAAAGAAAAGGATAAGATATTCTAATAAAATATATAATAAATTTATACCTTAAAATAGTGCAGCATTAACAATTTTTTTAATTCAATTTATGACATTAAATAATCTATTCTTAATGCTGCAATATTTTATAAATTTATTATATTTTTTACTAGAATATCTTGTCTTTTTCTTTTCCAGTTTTAACAACTAGTCCTCTACTTTTCCATTTTTAAGCTTAACCATATTTTCATGCTCGCATTTTTCTATTGTAATATATATATATATATATATATATATATATATATATATATATATATATACTAGCAGTTCAGCTAGGCTTTGTGCGGGCCCTATGTGCTGTTCATAACTTGCCCAACGTGTGAATGCACTTTATGTAATATTTCAAATGTTTATTAGACCAAAATTGTCTGAGTAATTTCGTAGAGACTGCAGAGGTCAATTTTTTTAAACTTTGACCCCAATTTTGACCCCTTAACATTTATTATTTTGGTCTCAAATCAAAACACAAAGTTTTACTTATGTCCAAGTTACCTACATCTAAATATTCCAAGTCTTTAGACCCAAAATTAGCGGAGGAATTTGGTAGAATCTGCAAATGTCAACTCTTTAAACTTTGACCTTTTGGGAGCCAAATTTTCTCCCCAAAACAGATTAAAATGCTTGTCGCTTGTCTGAATATCCGTTATGTATAAATTTCAAATGTTTAGACCCAAAATTTGGCTGAGTAGTTTGCTAGACACCGCAAAGGTAAAATCTTTTGAACTTTGACCCCTTGGCAGCTCAAATTTTCAACCGAAACCGATTAAATAGTTTACCCTATCTTTTGCAGCATTAAGATTTTTTTTTAAATTTAATTTATAACATTATAGAATCAATTCTTAATGCTGCAATATTTTAAGTTATAAATTTATTATAATTTTACTAGAATATCATGTCCTTTTCTTTGTCAGTTTTAACAACTAATCCTTTACTTTTCCATGTTTAAGCTAAACCATATTACTTTTCATGCTCGCATTTTTCTATTGTAATATATATATATATATATATATATATATATATATATATATATATATATATATATATATATATATATAGTGTTATAATGGAATAATTCCAGGAGGAAATCCGGGTATGAGAACTCAATGTGGTAAACAGAGCAATAAAATAAAAATATAACACGGAAATTACATAATTGTCGATGCAATAATTTATTTCAACCTTATGGTATTTTCAAGCATCTAAACTAGACAATTACATTTTTGATACTGAAATGAGTATCAAAAAAGTAATTGTCTAGTTTAGATGCTTGAAAATACCATAAGGTTGAAATAAATTATTGCATCGACAATTATGTAATTTCCGTGTTATATATATATATATATATATATATATATATATATAAAAAATTAAAATTACAATTAAATTTACCAAAATGATCCAAGATGGTAAAACTAAAGTATATTATAAATATTAAAGAATTAATATTTATAAAGTTATCTCAGCCAGATGTAAAAGCTCGATAAAACCAAATAGGAGATAGAGCTTATAATATTTTGGACCATCTTCCAATTACGTGATTTCCTTGGATTTTACTTGTGCAAATGGAAATTAAATTAACTTTCTTGGAGTTATATTTTTGGATTTTACCGTCATTGGATTATTTACCATTCACCAGACTATCCATTCACGTGTAATCACCTTTTTCTTCACCATATTCCCTCTGCTTCACTTTTTGGTATCAAGTAAGATCTTTGACTTACTTGCAGTTTCATCAAATACTTTTGTATGCAAAATCCGATCCCGCATTTTGCTAATTCCTACCCTCTGA